>NC_060138.1:149766993-150070023 GCF_021461385.2 Schistocerca piceifrons | reverse complement strand
AGGTGCCAGCTCAACACATCGATGGCTGCCGCCTCGCTGTAGGATTTCCTTCCTCCCTCCCCCCCCCCCCCCCCCCCCAAAAAAAAAGCGCTCTCGAAATTATTTAACACTCAGGCCAGACATGGGCAACCTTTGGTAACCAGCGGGCCTGGTTCACATACTTGCTTTGTTTGCGGGACGCCTCGTCACGTGTCGCGATAGCAGCGCTCCTAGCTAATATTTACGAGGTAAAGCACCAATGGTAGATCTTTGCCGACACGCGACGCCAACAAATTACGCCTAAAAACACGCGTTTTGAAAAGTACATTGATTTCATGTTGAACCTATATTAAGATATTTACATTTATTTACGTGTCCTGAACGTAGTATCTTTACTTTGGGCGTTTTACAAAAGCTGTCTGAGAAATTCCCGTTGCAAAATTCTGGAGTAAAGAAATAATGTTCACTACGCGTAAATAAATGCAAACTGCTGAATACAGGGTGATAGGCATGTTGAAATGTCATCACGGAAAAATCGCTTATAAAACCAACTGGTTTCAGCTAAGTCAATGTAGTTTACCTTCACCTTCAATAGTTGCAATGTCCTAATAAGTTCACGATGGGCAAGAACTACTTACTAATGTTAATACTAGAGGTAATAGAAAACCAAACTACGGGAATGAAATAAGCAACTCCTGTCTCCTGTCGACAACCAATAACAGCAGGTTTGCAAATTTCTTCCACGGGCCTGACTCAAACCAAAAACGGGCTGGATCCTGTATGCGGGCCGCCGGTCGCCCGCCCGTGATATATGCCTTTCAGCCACTCAGGAGCAGACGTATTATGATTGCGCTATCCTGTTGTTGCTTAGGGCGCTTCTGTGGGATGCAGCACTTTCTCTGCAACGGATGATGGAAACACTGACTGTCGTGGGGAAATCAACCTGTCTGTAAGGCTATCATGTGGGCTTTGGCCACAACCAATGTAGGAGTATTAGGGAAAGTCCACCTCATCTTTATCAAGCCGAACAAGAACTCCCTGCAGCCGGGAATTGGCTGACGTGACTACAAATAGCGATGAAGTATAGGGCACTTGGGCGGCCAGGAGAGGAGATCCTTGAAATGTACACTACTGGCCATTACAATTGCTACACCAAGAAGAAATGCAGATGATAAACGGGTATTCAGTGGACGAATATATTATACTAGAACTGACATGTGATTACATTTTCACGCAATTTGGGTGCATACATCCTGAGAAATCAGTACCCAGAACAACCACCTCTGGCCGTAATAACGGCCTTGATACGCCTGGGCATTGAGTCAAACGGAGCTTGGATGGCGTGTACAGGTACGGCTGCCCATGCAGCTTCAACACGATACCACAGTTCATCAAGATTAGTGACTGGCGTATTGTGACGAGCTAGTTGCTCGGCCACCATCGACCAGACGTTTTCAATTAGTGAGAGATCTGGAGAATGTGCTGGTCAGGGCAGCAGTCGAACATTTTCTGTGTCCAGAAAGGCCCGTACAGGACCTGCAACATGCGGTCGTGCATTATCCTGCTGAAATGTGGGGTTTCGCAGGGATCGAATGAAGGGCAAAGCCACGGGTCGTAACACACTTGAAATGTAACGTCCACTGTTCAAAGTGCCGTCAATGCGAACAAGAGGTGACCGAGACGTGTAACCAATGGCACCCCGTATCATCACGCCGGGTGATACGACAGTATGGCGATGACAAATACATGCTTCCAATGTGCGTTCACCGCGATGTCGACAAACACGGATGCGACCATCGTGATGCTGTAAACAGAACCTGGATTCATCCGAAAAAATGACATTTTGCCATTCCTGCATCCAGGTTCGTCGTTGAGTACATCATCTTAGGCGCCCCTGTCTCTGATCCAACGTCAAAGGTAACCGCAGCCATGGTCTTCGAGCTGATAGTCCATGCTGCTGTAAACGTCGGCGAACTGTTCGTGCAGATGGTTGTTGTCTTGCAAACGTCCCCATCTGTTGACTCAGAGATCGAGACGTGGCTGCACGATCCGTTACAGCCATGCGGATAAGATGCCTGTCATCTCGAATGCTAGTGATACGAGGCCGTTGGGATCCAGCACGGTGTTCCGTATTACCCTCCTGAACCCACCGATTCCGTATTCTGCTAACAGTCATTGGATCACGACCAACGCGAGCAGCAATGTCGCGATACGATAAACCGCAATCGCGATAAGCTAGAATCCGACCTTTATCAAAGTCGGAAACGTGATTGTACGCATTTCTCCTCCTTACACGAGGCATCACAATAACGGTTCACCAGGCAACGCCGATCAACTGCTGTTTGTGTATGCGAAATCGGTTGGAAACTTTCCTCATGTCAGCACGTTGTAGGTGTCGCCACCGGCGCCAACCTTGTGTGAATGCTCTGAAAAGCTAATCATTTGCGTATCACAGCATATTCTTCCTGTCGGTTAAATTTTGCGTCTGTAGCACGTGATGTTCGTGGTGTAGCAATTTTAATGGCCAGTAGTGCAGTAAGACGTCAGCAGAACAACACTAGATCGTTAAGAGTACAAAGCTCCTTCTGGGGAAAGCTTCTGGGAACGAGATCGCTGACAGTTCGTCTTGAGGCGCAGCGTCCATCGCGAGAAGTTGAGGTGACCGCGAGTGACGTGTCGCTGGTGACCGGGCGTCCGCGTGTGGCGGCGAGGTGCGGCTATTTTAGCTGTGCGCGCGTCGCACGGAGACGGCATAGTTGGCGGTCCCCGCAAACAGCCACTTCCCAGAAGAAGGCCGTTCAGCGAACTCCCGCGCACTCGGGCGTGCCCTTGGGAAGCGCGTCATAGTGTCCTCGCCCACTCAGTTTTCACATTATTCACACACTATGTGATCAAAAGTATCCGGACACTTGGCTGAAAATGACTTACAAGATCGTGGCGCCCTCCATCGGTAATGCTGGAATACAATATGGTGTTGGCCCACCCTTAGCTTTGATGACAGATTCCACTCTCGCAGGCATACGTTCAGTCAGGTGCTGGGAGGTTTCTTGGGGAATGGAGCCTATTCTTGACGGAGTGCTGCATTGAGGAGAGGTATCGATGTCGATCGGTGAGACCTGGCACGAAGTCGGCATTCCAAAACATCAGAGGTGTTCTATAGGATTCAGGTCAGGACTCTGTGGAAGCCAGTCCATTACGGGGATGTTATTGTCGTGCAACCCCTCCGCCGCAGGCCGAGCATTATGAACTGCCACTAGAGGCTAAGTTTGGCACTGCAAACATGGCGGACGTTAGCTTACCGTTTTTGGCCTCATGACAACACCCTGTGTTATACCTCCATGAGTTCTTCTCGGTGGCTAACTGATGCCTTTCGTGGCGAATTTATTTCCCAAAACTGTTGCACTGATGAACAATTTCAATGAAATGAAACTTAAATTCTTCTAATTAGTGGTACGAAGAACGTGGGTCAGCTAAGTACGAAACATGATATTTGTTAGCATTGATGCAATCTTACGATGAATGTCCTTTTAGGACGAAGTTTAATTTGACTTAAACTTACATTTCGTAACTCTTTTATTCACACGTTAAATGTAGAGAAAATTCATGACGATAAATATGACTTATTTTGCTTTTCACTACGTCATCAGTAACTTCCATCACTTACTGAGTACTGCTGTTTCGAAAATAAGCTGGCGCGTGGGATTAGCTGAGCGGTCTCAGGCGCTGCTGTCATAGACTGTGCGGCTGGTCCCGGCGGATTTCACACACTTTTTTTTTTTTTTTTGAAAATAAAAATAAGCTTTAAATGTTCAAATGTGTGTGAAATCTAATGGGACACAACTGCGAAGGTCACCCGTCCCTAAGCTTACACATTACTTAACCTAAATCATCCTAAGGACAAACACACACACCCATGCCCGAGGGAGGACTCGAACCTCCGCCGGGACCAGCCGCACAGTCCATGACTGCAGCGCCTGAGACCGCTCGGCTAATCCCGCGCGGCAATAAGCTTTAAGTTCTATGGGTAGATTTCATTCCCTTCAGTGCAGAAAAAAGTTAATTGAACAAATATGTAGATCCAAACATCGTCATAATCGTAGCTGAAAAGTTACAAAGTTAGGAAATTTTATATTAAAGAAATTTTTTATACAAGTCTACAATTGTCAAATTGTTGTGAAACTTATCACGCAGCTGCTTGTCGTACTGCAGGTCTAAAAGTTCTAATTGCAACCAGGTATCCTGCACTGACGTGTTATAAATTAATAGTGGTGTGTCTGACCTTCGAAGTTCCTAACCCGGCCATATTTCTGCTCTTCATTCATTTAAAAAAAGAGCTACTCTTCACATTAACCACTGCGTCATTAGGTATATAGGCTTTCGTTTAAAACTACGTTGAACTTAACATAGTGTCATTCCTCTGGAAACAGCGCTCAGTTTGCACTTTCTCTGTGCAACGTAATGAGCGCTCGCAATAAAATGTGGCTGTCAAGACGCCACTGCCAAGGCGGCGAGCGAGAGAGAGCGCCCGTGCTCATGTTCCCGCCTCCTCAACAGGCCAAGTTTAACGCATTTTTGTGTCTCTAACGTTTCTTCTCCTAAGGCAGCAGACATTAGCAGAGTCTATAAAGAGTCAGCAGTTCGAAACTCTGACAATCTCGGCAAGCCGTTCAGTATATAAATATAGACGCAATAGTCGGGTAGTGTCGTCATAACATATCCTATAACATAGCAAAGTCGCACCGACATCGGTCACAGAACATGTAGTGCGAAACAGATGACTCTCTTTGTTTTATTGATCACCAAGGCTCTCAACTTCTCTAATTTCAGTCTTCCTCCTTTTCTGTCAAGGCTGCTTTTGCGCTTTTGAATTTCTATGGCCTCTCCGTAGGTCCTAGCGTAGTAGACAGTAATAAACCTGCAGTATCGGAGAAATGAACTTGTCAGTGGTTTGTCCTAGAGCACGATCTGCTACTGGCAGTTTAATCGTGTTGACCAGACAATTGCTCTTGTGTTCCTTAATCCGGGTACTAATGCTTCTTTTAAATCTTGAACACATGTGCAAGAAATTTTTTTTAGTCCTGCTGTGGCAAGGGGCGAGCGTACATAATTAGGAGTATTCAAATACTCACGTACCTTTCTTGTGAGCTAAACTATTGCGTCCATACCGTGACTACTTAGCACCCTACTGATACGACCTGAGACAGTTTTACTAATGGGAAGAAATATTCATCTACAGCTGCCTCTTTTCCACTAGAAGCTACAGAACTTTTAGGATGCAGTGACTTATTTATCTCTTTTATCAGAGAAGCCATTTCTTCTGTACGTAATTCTTAAATGATACCTCCAAGTGCGGTTGTTCACAGATTTAGTCCGTCCCACCAATGTTTTAGTTACTCCTCTTTTCTATTTGGGGTGATGATTGGAATTTTATTGTAGGGATACCTATCCGTGTGCGTGGGCTTTCTGTAGACTTTGTGTCCCGAAGTTCCAGTTATTACTGTGTTATAATATGCAAAGAGGGAGTAGAAATTCAAAAACTGTAAAACAACGTTCGCAGAAAACAAGGATTAAAATTAGTCATACTGTGGGTCTTAGTATTAAACAAAACAAACAGCGTCAACTATTACACCCTACAGGCTGCATAACACACGTCGCAGCAACTCCGCTATGTCAGGCCGGTTTTATACTATCAACTGTTTTTGACGAAGATTTTTGATCACGTATTCATCATACTTCTTTGGCTAAAATCTTTGAGATGACGCAGAGAGGGGTGTTACACTGTCCTCAAATATTTCGTCATAGTTTTTTCAGAATGGCTGGCATATAACAGAAGAACCGCATGATACCAACTGAGAAATTACTATTTTTAAGGCTGTTAGTTTGATAGTTACCAGTGACTAAACGGGGCAGTGATTTACCCAAAGCCGGCGGGAGTGGCCGTGCGGTTCTAGGCGCTACAGTCTGTAACCGGGCGACCGCTACGGTCGCAGGTTCGAATCCTGCCTCGGGGATGGGTGTGTGTGTGATGTCCTTAGGTTAGTTAGGTTTAATTAGTTCTAAGTTCTAGGCGACTGATGATCTCAGAAGTTAAGTCGCGTAGTGCTCAGAGCCATTTGAACAATTTTTTTTTTTTTTGATTTACCCAACACGAATACGAAATGTAATTAAAATAATATTGCGCCTTCTGATAATGTTAAAATGTAATGATAAAATCTGAGTGCGGTGTAATATATACAGTTCACAATAGTCGAGTCGTAATCGTGACATCATAAACCCTTCAACGTGGGAAATGAATTGTGGCCTGGTATGTTGAACTTCGAAAGAAACGTATTGAGTATTTACGCGTGCTTGCTAAGTATTTTCCGTTGCTTTACGCTGATTGTAGTTCATTTCGCGAATTTCTTTGCGTATTTGAGATTAATTTCAGTACATTCCAAACTAAGCCTGATTTTTATATTCTTGCATATTAGTTGCCATTTATTGTTACAAAAACACGTTTTGGCCTCGTCGTTGCTTTATGCCTTATGTGTACCTTTAAAGTTTCTCTTTCCCGGCAGTAACATTTAGTCCTCTAGCTCGCACACCTGTGATGCTTTCTCCTTTATGTGCATATCTTAATCTAAAGCTAGCGCGTGTTCAGTTGCGTTTAACACAAAACTCTGTTCGTATTCACTTTCAACTGTCACTGCTGCATCATCACTAAATCGTGTTGTCATAATTTTCTGTTCTTGACAAACACTAAAAATTATTTAATTTCCTATTCAGTGAACCAGTAAACATCAGTGTTGACAAGGAACTTGCTTTACATCATTCGTGGTTTTGACTTTTTACGAGTATATAAATGTCACTGCGGACCATTCTAATTCGCTTTGAAGAAAGCGAGTGGTTTTCCGTCTCCCTGCCTAAAGGGAAAAACATTTTATGTCATGAAACGCCATTCCATATTAATAGCGCCAGAATAAGCTCCGAAATTCGACCGCCTTTGCTTTTTGAATGTTGTTCTGCATTTCACATACGCAACACACAATCTTTTTTCGGTGTTCTTGTACATATCAGCCACCTGCAGTAGATAAGAGGCGATCGCTTTCTTTGATCAAATCTACGGCGAGGCACTAGATTTGATCAAATAAATTTGACGAAAGGCAACCTTTGGCAAAGGCTGCCTGTTACACTACGTCAAATATATTTCACAAAGCAGCTTTGGCAAAGAAGTTTGATATAGTAATGCCGGCCTTAGGAATTGGTCTGGTGACGTCACTTTCCGATCATTCTATGGATCCGTATAAACAATAGTGCTTGCTGAGCTTGGTCGAGTTTAAAACTACCAAGTCTTTTAGCTTCTGTTGTCTCCAGAAGTAGCAGACGAAACGTTAGGCACGAAACATGTCTTATATCAAGGCATAATGTCCATAAAACAAGACCACCAAGAATACTATCTCTTTCCTTCCGTTTACTCCATCATATGGGGAGTCTGCTGTTTTCATGATTTCATTTTTTTTTTTTTTACATTTTGTCACTTGATGCCTTTCCTGCCGGCCTCAGTGGCCCAGCGGTTCTAGGCGCTTCAGTCTGGAACCGCGAGACTGCTACGGTCGTAGGTTCGAATCCTGCCTCGGGCATGGATGTGCGTGATGTCCTTAGGTTAGTTAGCTTTAAGTCGTTCTACGTCTAGGGGACTGATGACCTTAGCTTTTAAGTCCCATAGTGCTCAGAGCCATTTGAACCATTTTTTTGCCTTTCATGTCGCCACAGCAGTTAGTTAACCAAACGGGCGGAAGTCGTGTGCGCTATCTGTCCGTTGAATCGTGTAAACTTCGTAGCGTTTGTTGTCGTATTTGAAATGTTTATACGAGGGCTATGTGTTTACTAAGATCCATTCGGTCGCGAAGTGGAAACCACAGTGAAAATCGAATGAAGCTTTGCTCAGATGTGTTGGGCAGTGTAGTATGCCCGTCGATTGCGTCACGTCGCTGTTTGCAGCTCTGAGCACACAGTGAGCACGCAGAGATGACTAGAAAATAGTGTCTCAAGCCAAGTATGAGTGCGTGCTGAAAAATTTCTCCGGACATGCAGTCCACATAACATGATAATTCGGCCGCACACTTCAGGGGCAATGAAGACGCTGCTACAGCGTTTTCGATGGGAAGTGTTTGATGACCCACCATAAAACAGGACTTGGCTCACTCTGAGTTTCATTTCTGCTCACATGAACCGCTGGTGAAGGAGACAATTTCGGCACAGACTAAGAACTGCAGACTGGAGTAGGGAAATGGCGGAAAGCACGGGCTCCTGCCCTATATGACGAGGGTATTGGGAAGTTGGTACAACGCTGCGACAGAGGTCTCAGACAGAGCGGCGAGTAGGAGTAGCCGGAATGTGTACTTCTGGCTAACTGTTGCAAATGGAACATTTTCGATTTTCACTTTGGTTTCCATTTCTCGACCGATCGGATGTCAATGAGAGGGATAGCTCTCGTACATCGTACTTTCTGTGGCGGGTATCAGGACCCTTTAGGCATTTGGCTAAAATAGCCTGGGATACTTCTTAGAAAGTGCACTCAGGCTGGCCTGTGTAGCACGCTAACCGTCGTTATTCCACTGCTCACGTCTCTCTGTCAAGACAGCGCGCTGCATGTTAAAAATTATGCGAGCAGGGAAGAACAACTGTTACAGTACTGCTGTATATAATACAATAAATAAACACGTATCGTATGGCCCTCGGCCAACTGTAAAACTCTCGAATACGCCACCTTACTTGTCACTGTCTCTGCTTATTTATTCAAGGAAATTTCTATCAGATATCAAGGATTAAAGCGAAATTAATTCAGTATAAGAGACCGCGTTGAGTTTCCTGTTCGTCACTCCAGTTTCAATATACACTGCACTTCTGTTTGTTACTTAACTCGATTTAAAGAAGTTAAACATGCAGCCTAGATGGAAACTGGGTTAAAGAATATTCCTTCATTACAGCGAGCGAAAGAATGGTCATTTCCTCATCTAGGCAACGACCGAATTTGTCTACTGCCTTTATGCGACTGCGTGAATGCTCGGACCCTATTTGCCTTGAAGATGGCGAGACTTAAACTTAACTACACAAATTAATTTTCACTCTGCAGCGGAGTGTGCGCTGTTCTGAAACTGCCTGGCACATTAAAACTGTGCTCGACGAGGGCCTTCGCCTGTCGTCCGTAACTGCTCTACCGGCTGAGCTAAGCAAGCGTGACTCACGGCGCGCCTCACAGTTTTATTTCCGCCACTATGTCGTCTCCTACTTTACAAAACTTCACGGAAGTTCTCCAGCAACCCTTGCAGGACTAACAATGCTAGAAGAATGGTCCTTGCTTAAATAGCTCAGCCAGTGTGGGTCCGGGCAGTGCACAGTCTTAATCTGTCAGGAACATATACATCTACATGGTTACTCTGCAATTCACACTTAAGTGCCTGGCAGAGGGTTCATCGAATCATTTTCATACTACTTCTCTACCATTCCACTCTGGAATGGCGCGTGGGAAAAAGGAACACCTAGATCTTTCCATTCGAGCTCTGATTTCTCTTATTTTATTATGATGATCATTTCTCCCTACGTACGTGGGTGTCAACAAAATATTTTCGCATTCGGAAGAGAGAGTTGGTGATTGAAATTTCGTAAATAGATCTCGCCGCAAAGAAAACCGCCTTTGTTTCAGTGACTGCTACCCCAACTCGCGTATCATATCATTGACACTCTCACCCCTATTGCGCGATAACACGAAACGAGCTGCCCTTCTTTGCAATTTTTCGATGTCCTCCGTCAGTCCTACCTGGTAAGTATCTCACACCGTACAGAAATATTCCAACAGAGGACGGACAAGTTCCTGACATGCTTCGCGGTGTTGTACAGTGCGATAATTGCACCGTAAGAACACTGACATGTCTGTGGATGTTACAGTAAGACAGTGGACACACAGTTTGAAGGAGCGGGGTTCAAATCTTCATCTTGTCATCTGGATTTGAATTTTCTTAGATTTCTCTAAATCATATAAGGCAACTGACGTGACGGCCTCTTTGGAAAAGACAAGGCTGATACCTTTTTCCATACGTCTCTAATATGAGTCCGCGCATCGTCACTCATAACCTGGTCGTCGACTCTCTCTCTCTCTCTCTCCCATGTTTTAATGTGACAAAATAATGGGCAACAGGCACTGTCTTACACTTAATTATACATGCAACTTATTTTACATAACATTCACCACGATAAGTATAACAGAAAAAATATAGTTAACGTTTATGATGCGAAGTGTCGGGCCTGGTAGTCCGACGGAAAGCGCGTGCCTGAAAACAGAGGTCGTGAGGTCAAATCCCGGTCGATCAACGGAAATATTCAATCTACTTGTAATCTAGCCTTCACTTCTCTGTGCTGTGAAGCATCGCCAGGAACGATATGTGGTCAGGATTCTACGTTAAGGTGTTGGTCCCCCTTCCGCAGGGCTAGAACTCGCCGACGAGGTGTCCAGTTGAAAGACTACCATCTGGTCACTCAGCCACACATAATTATTTATCATGACAAGTGCAATAAAGACAAATAAGGCCCTAACGGAAGGTACTTTCGATCTACGAGTGCTAGCAAGAATGGATGTGGGAGGAAGAGAGGCAGCAAGAGTGGGGAAGAAAACCAATGTGCACTCCGTGTGCATACCGGGGGGAGTCATTCCAGATGTGGAAAGGGTCCTTCCGGATGCCAGGGTGCACCCATCTGCAGGTGGTCGCTCATGTCGGCACCAATGATGGGTGTCGCTATGGATCGGAGGAAGTCCTCTCTGGCTTCCGGCGGTTATCTGATTTGGTGAAGGCTGCCATTCTCGCTAGCGGGATGAAAGCAGAGCTCACCATCTGCAGCATCGTCGACAGGACTGACTGCGGACCTTTGGTATAGAGCCGAGTGGAGGGTCTGAATCAGAGGCTGAGACGGTTCTGCGACCGTGTGGGCTGCAGATTCCTCGACTTGCGCCATAGGGTGGTGGGGTTTCGGGTTCCGCTGGATAGGTCAGGAGTCCACTACACGCAACAAGCGGCTACACGGGTAGCAGGGGTTGTGTAGCGTGGGCTGGGCGGTTTTTTAGGTTAGATGGCCTTGGGCAAGTACAGAAAGGGCAACAGCCTCAACGGGTGCGGGGCAAAGTCAGGACATGCGGGGACCAAGCAGCAATCGGTATTGTAATTGTCAACTGTCGAAGCTGCGTTGGTAAAGTACCAGAACTGATAGAAAGCACCGAAGCTGAAATCGTTATAGGTACAGAAAGCTGGCTTAAGCCAGGGATAAATTCTGCCGAAAGTTTTACAAAGGTACAGACGGTGTTTAGAAAGGATAGATTGCATGCAACCGGTGGTGGAGTGTTCGTCGCTGTTAGTAGTAGTTTATCCTGTAGTGAAGTAGAAGTGGATAGTTCCTGTGAATTATTATAGGTGGAGGTTACACTCAACAACCGAGCTAGGTTAATAATTGGCTCCTTTTACCGACCTCCCGACTCAGCAGCATTAGTGGCAGAACAACTGAGAGAAAATTTGGAATACATTTTACATAAATTTTCTCAGCATGTTATAGTCTTAGGTGGAGATTTCAATGTACCAGATATAGACTGGGACACTCAGATGTTTAGGACGGGTGGTAGGGACAGAGCATCGAGTGACATTATACTGAGTGCACTATCCGAAAATTACCTCGAGCAATTAAACAGAGAACCGACTCGTGGACATAACATCTTGGACCTACTGATAACAAACAGACCCGAACTTTTCGACTCTGTAAGTGCAGAACAGGGAATCAGTGATCATAAGGCCGTTGCAGCATCCCTGAATATGGAAGTTAATAGGAATATAAAAAAAGGGAGGAAGGTTTATCTGTTTAGCAAGAGTAATAGAAGGCAGATTTCAGACTACCTAACAGATCAAAACGAAAATTTCTGTTCCGACACTGATAATGTTGAGTGTTTATGGAAAAAGTTCAAGGCAATCGTAAAATGCGTTTTAGACAGGTACGTGCCGAGTAAAACTGTGAGGGACGGGAAAAACCCACCGTGGTACAACAACAAAGTTAGGAAACTACTGCGAAAGCAAAGAGAGCTTCACTCCAAGTTTAAACGCAGCCAAAACCTCTCAGACAAACAGAAGCTAAACGATGTCAAAGTTAGCGTAAGGAGGGCAATGCGTGAAGCGTTCAGTGAATTCGAAAGTAAAATTCTATGTACCGACTTTACAGAAAATCCTAGGAAGTTCTGGTCTTACGTTAAATCAGTAAGTGGCTCAAAACAGCATATCCAGACACTCCGGGATGATGATGGCATTGAAACAGAGGATGACACGCGTAAAGCTGAAATACTAAACACCTTTTTCCAAAGCTGTTTCACAGAGGAAGACCGCACTGCAGTTCCTTCTCTAAATCCTCGCACAAACGAAAAAATGGCTGACATCGAAATAAGTGTCCACGGAATAGAAAAGCAACTGGAATCACTCAACAGAGGAAAGTCCACTGGACCTGACGGGATACCAATTCGATTCTACACAGAGTACGCGAAAGAACTTGCCCCCCTTCTAACAGCCGTGTACCGCAAGTCTCTAGAGGAACGGAGGGTTCCAAATGATTGGAAAAGAGCACAGGTAGTCCCAGTCTTCAAGAAGGGTCGTCGAGCAGATGCGCAAAACTATAGACCTATATCTCTGACGTCGATCTGTTGTAGAATTTTAGAACATGTTTTTTGCTCGAGTATCATGTTTTTGGAAACCCAGAATCTACTATGTAGGAATCAACATGGATTCCGGACAGCGATCGTGTGAGACCCAACTCGCTTTATTTGTTCATGAGACCCAGAAAATATTAGATACAGGCTCCCAGGTAGATGCTATTTTTCTTGACTTCCGGAAGGCGTTCGATACAGTTCCGCACTGTCGCCTGATAAACAAAGTAAGAGCCTACGGAATATCAGACCATCTGTGTGGCTGGATTGAAGAGTTTTTAGCAAACAGAACACAGCATGTTGTTATCAATGGAGAGACGTCTACAGACGTTAAAGTAACCTCTGGCGTGCCACAGGGGAGTGTTATGGGACCATTGCTTTTCACAATATATATAAATGACCTAGTAGATAGTGTCTGAAGTTCCATGCGGCTTTTCGCGGATGATGCTGTAGTATACAGAGAAGTTGCAGCATTAGAAAATTGTGGCGAAATGCAGGAAGATCTGCAGCGGATAGGCAGTTGGTGCAGGGAGTGGCAACTGTCCCTTAACATAGACAAATGTAATGTATTGCGAATACATAGAAAGAAGGATCCTTTATTGTATGATTATATGATAGCGGAACAAACACTGGTAGCAGTTACTTCTGTAAAATATCTGGGAGTATGCGTGCGGAACGATTTGAAGTGGAATGATCATATAAAATTAATTGTTGGTAAGGCAGGTGCCAGGTCGAGATTCATTGGGAGAGTCCTTAGAAAATGTAGTCCATCAACAGTGGCTTACAAAACACTCGTTCGACCTATACTTGAGTATTGCTCATCAGTGTGGGATCCGTACCAGATCGGTCTGACGGAGGAGATAGAGAAGATCCAAAGAAGAGCGGCGCGTTTCGTCACAGGGTTATTTGGTAACCGTGATAGCGTTACGGAGATGTTTAATAAACTCAAGTGGCAGACTCTGCAAGAGAGGCGCTCTGCATCGCGGTGTAGATTGCTCGCCAGGTTTCGAGAGGGTGCGTTTCTGGATGAGGTATCGAATATATTGCTTCCCCCTACTTATACCTCCCGAGGAGATCACGAATGTAAAATTAGAGAGATTAGAGCGCGCACGGAGGCTTTCAGACAGTCGTTCTTCCCGCGAACCATACGCGACTGGAACAGGAAAGGGTGGTAATGACAGTGGCACGTAAAGTGCCCTCCGCCACACACCGTTGGGTGGCTTGCGGAGTATAAATGTAGATGTAGATGTAGAAGGGGAACGTAATAATTAGTGAAGATGTGGAAGCAAAAGCTTGTGCGAATGACTGAAAAACCCAAAAGAAAAAACGATAGCCGAGAGAAAGATGGGACCATTCATTATATGATAGACGAAAGTGGCCATATACGTTAATTTTTGGAGAAAAGTTGTGAGAGCGACACAACGAATTGCTTCAGCTTGTCTTAAAAACATTGAATTTTCAGCGGAGTGCAGGATGACTTTTCCAGAAGCAGACAGCAGGAAAAGTGTACTGGTTTGCGAATATGTTTGGTGGATGAACACAGTTACGATGCCAGATCGTCTTATAAATACCGAGTTAACGGCGCTGTAAGAAAAAATTAAAAACAATCCATGTAGACTTTGGTGCCACTGTGCTTGGTTCAAACACACCGAAATAAAATTGGTAAAACAGCCACCTTCTCCGTTGAGAGAGGGTAAAGTAATAGTGAAGCCTCATCAATGGCATCCCAAAAACAGAAAATATCAGTTGAAAATTAATGTCTATTCCACAGTTTATTGTAAAACATATAAATACGTACATCATCGGATTTGCTCCGTCGAGAGCGGTATTTGTCATTCGGTATATATGCGTAGCTTCATTACTCGCTGAGTGTGTTGTTAAGGGCATTAATTTTAGTGGTATATGTTTAATATTCTTGAAAAGATAAAAAGTGTAAGAGGTGTAATTGAAAGACTTCTCCGTAGATAATTTTTGTAAATACAATTGAAATCTTCTGTTAGATTTTCTTGAAGGTGTGTTAGTGCCATTATCGTTACCACACTCGTCTCCAAAACTTCATTTCTTCTTTCATTTATAGGTTTCGCATGACGAAAATAATTTGGTACAAAATATTCATCAATTTCAAATTTTTTGTGTAATATACAATATTTAATGCTGAATTTCAATGAACGTCGTTATTAATAGCTGCAGCACTTGCTGTCTTTTGTATTTTATCTTAAGAAATGTGTCGAATCAACGGCAATTTGAGTTCTTGATGTAACTAGTGAATTAAAATAAGATACCCGTTATTAAGCTGGTAATTATGAAGTAGTATTCATTGTTTTTATAAGTTTCAGCATTTTTGTCTAGAGAGAGACAGAGAGAGAGAGAGAGAGAGAGAGAGAGAGAGAGAGAGAGCGAGAGAGACTGAGCGAGAGAGAGGGAGGGACTGGGACGGGTTAGGTACAGGTACTGTATTTCGCCCTCTGCGGCTTGCTCGCTTCTCGCATTGCCACTTGCAACTCTCGCTTTTTGCCCGCTTGACATCTAATAATGCTGCCCTCGAGACTTAAAAGCAATTTCAACTTCAGCGGAGTCTCTGTGATTAAAACTCGACCTGGCGCGAAGTTCGCAAAAAAGCTCCTCTGAAATAATAATGAACACAGCTTAACGGGGAAAATATTTTCTTTCCGGGTCGTTGCGAATGCTGGAGTTCGCGAAAATATTTCTCTCGTGTTGTAAACTTCACTGCCTTGGTCATCAGCAGGTGAAAAAAGTTTTCCGTTGTGTTTCGCCCAACCTAAATTGGTTAATTTACAGACGCTCTTCTCCGGCGTCGCATGAGCGTTTCAGTTCATGTGAGAAGTTAAAGTTTGTTTCCCAGTAGGATGGAAAAGCAACCACCATTTCTAATTGCAACGCAGTTTGTTTGTCTGTCTGCCATTCTGACTGCTTTTATTACTACAGTGCATGTGTCTCGTGACACTGTTATTATCTGGCGTATCATTTGTGCTCTGAAACCGTGAAGGTCTTGGTGCAGCTGCTTGTATACCTCTCCAGAATGAGAATGAGATTTCAAATGGGCACTTATTAGCTAAACAAACCACGGTGTCTGCGGAGGGAAAGCCATGTTAAATTGCGAGTGGTGTTTCCACAAAAAGGTGGATGGTGGATCGAAAAACTTACGTCAGTGATTGGTAAAAAGAATTACCGCATATCTGCCGCAAAAAGAAACGGTACACCTGAGACTGCAGCATCGTGCAACGTGTATATCTACAGTTGAAAAATGGAGAGTGCTCAAATAAAAATTGTCAGTTCTTCAGTAATATCATTGTCTATTTTTAGTCTGTCTGATTTGCTACATCGGTTCATTGTCCCAGCATATTTCATTTTCGTTGCTTCGGAGTAGCTTCGCTACCATTTTGTTTATTTTTAGTCACAGCACATTAAATCGTAAAATACAGCAGTAACATAAATAGGAGAGTTTTCTTGATGTATAATAGATGAAGCTACCGCAACGATTTTTCCACCCAGTTAGAGTGAACATCAGAGTTTAAAATCCCTTCGACAACGAGGTAATTAATAAGCTTGAATTGAGATCTGCAGCTGTTAAATTTCAATGGAAACATGCTGGTACTTACCTACGTAATTTACAGAAATCAGCGAAATCCTGAAGCTGGGGGCTGGACAGGGATTCGAAACACACGTTTGCCGAATACAAGTTCATCGTCTTACGAGCGCGCCATGTTGCTGTATAGGTACAACATAGAAATGCAAGAGAAGTCCAGAAACAGAAGCGGGTGACCGGAAGCAAGAACGAGGAAGTAAAATGTCAGCCATTTTCTCATATGAAGTGTTTCTATTACAAGTGGCTCAGACAGCATAGAGCAAGATAATGGAGGCAGGAGGTTATGCACAACCTGACGCAGCGACCTTTACGAATGGAATTTGCTGTGACCTATGCGGAAACACTGTGCAGCTATTATTGCTGTACAATTATGGCGTTATACCTGCAGTACGTTTGTATATACTTAGGACGGATTCCAGTTACCAGTATGTTAGCAGTAATATGTTGTTGTTGTTGTGGTCTTCAGTCCTGAGGCTGGTTTGATGCAGCTCTCCATGCTACTCTATCCTGTGCAAGCTTCTTCATCTCCCAGTACCTACTGCAACCTACATCCTTCTGAATCTGCTTAGTGTATTCATCTCTTGGTCTCCCTCTACGATTTTTACCCTCCACGCTGCCCTCCAATGCTAAATTGGTGATCCCTTGATGCCTCAAAACATGTTCTACCGACCGATCCCTTCTTCTAGTCAAGTTGTGCCACAAACTTCTCTTCTCCCCAATCCTATTCAATACCTCCTCATTAGTTATGTGATCTACCCACCTTATCTTCAGCATTCTTCTGTAGCACCACATTTCGAAAGCTTCTATTCTCTTCTTGTCCGTACTAGTTATCGTCATTGTTTCACTTCCATACATGGCTACACTCCATACAAATACTTTCAGAAACGACTTCCTGACACTTAAATCTATACTCGATGTTAACAAATTTCTCTTCTTCAGAAACGATTTCCTTGCCATTGCCAGTCTACATTTTATATCCTCTCTACTTCGGCCATCATCAGTTATTTTACTCCCTAAATAGCTAAACTCCTTTACTACTTTAAGTGTCTCATTTCCTAATCTAATTCCCTCAGCATCACCCGATTTAATTTGACTACATTCCATTATCCTCGTTTTGCTTTTGTTGATGTTCATCTTATATCCTCCTTTCAAGACACTATCCATTCCGTTCAACTGCTCTTCCAAGTCCTTTGCTGTCTCTGACAGAATTACAATGTCATCGGCGAACCTCAAAGTTTTTACTTCTTCTCCATGAATTTTAATACCTACTCCGAATTTTTCTTTTGTTTCCTTTACTGCTTGCTCAATATACAGATTGAATAACATCGGGGAGAGGTTACAACCCTGTCTCACTCCTTTCCCAACCACTGCTTCCCTTTCATGCCCCTCGACTCTTATAACTGCCATCTGGTTTCTGTACAAATTGTAAATAGCCTTTCGCTCCCTGTATTTTACTCCTGCCACCTTTAGAATGTGAAAGAGAGTATTCCAGTCAACATTGTCAAAAGCTTTCTCTAAGTCTACAAATGCTAGAAACGTAGGTTTGCCTTTTCTTAATCTTTCTTCTAAGATAAGTCGTAAGGTTAGTATTGCCTCACGTGTTCCAACATTTCTACGGAATCCAAACTGATCTTCTCCGAGGTCCGCTTCTACCAGTTTTTCCATTCGTCTGTAAAGAATTCGCGTTAGTATTTTGCAGCTGTGACTTATTAAACTGATAGTTCGGTAATTTTCACATCTGTCAACACCTGCTTTCTTTGGGATGGGAATTATTATATTCTTTTTGAAGTCTGAGGGTAGTTCACCTGTCTCATACATCTTGCTCACCAGATGGTAGAGTTTTGTCAGGACTGGCTCTCCCAAGACCGTCAGTAGTTCTAATGGAATGTTGTCTACTCCCGGGGCCTTGTTTCGACTCAGGTCTTTCAGTGCTCTGTCAAATTCTTCACGTAGTATCGTACCTCCCATTTCATCTTCATCTACATCCTCTTCCATTTCCATAATATTGTCCTCAAGTACATCGCCCTTGTATAAACCCTCTATATACTCCTTCCACCTTTCTGCCTTCCCTTCTTTGCTTAGAACTGGGTTGCCATCTGAGCTCTTGATATTCATACAAATGGTTCTCTTCTCTCCAAAGGTCTCTTTAATTTTCCTGTAGGCAGTATCTATCTTACCCCTAGTGAGACAAGCCTCTACATCCTTACATTTGTCCTCAGTCATATTCAGTAATACGTAGAAATTAAAATTGTGTGACAAGCGGGACGGCAAGGGCTGTTGAGTTATTTATTTCAGTTACTTGCAGTCCCAATACAGCTAAATGTGTTACCAGTTGCCCTACACTTAGCTTGACAATGAAAGGTACGAGTCGTGTCATTTGCTTCTACAAACGATTTCAGACATAAAATTCGATTCTAAATAAATAAAATAAAAAATAAAGAAATAAGAAATGTACTAATGGTTGTTTTCTGAAATATTGTATATTACATTTAGAGTATTAAATTATTGCCATGGAATTTCTTTAACGTATGGGTAACTGTTACTGAATTGTACAGTTAAGGTGCATCAGTTGTGAATCAAGAAAGTGATGTGTAACGTGAACCAGTGCATGTCGGTCCGTCTGCGTCTTCAGACTGCGCCACCTCTCCAGTATTTTTTTTAAAAGAAGGAAGCCATTGTTAGCTGTGATAAAACATTATCTTGCCATCTTCCAGTCATTCTACGAACACAGCACCTAGTAAGAAACTAATAGTATAATAACGTTCTGTAGAAAGCGGCATTTGAAATGCCGTGAATACGTTAACGTAGGATAAAGGTTGCTGTCCAAACTGGCTGCGATCAATAAAAGCGCCAACTGCGTTGGCTCCCTCGTGTATAATTCATGTACTGGATTGGTCATTCGGCAGCTGGTCTTCCACTAGTCTGTACCAATGAATAACAATGAACTGTGAACCCGAATCGAAGCTGGCTGGATACTGGTATCCCCTGAGTGTAGCAGAAACATCTTTGAAATAACGCCCGCATGGAAGCTGTTAGCGCTTTCGTGACTGATTTGCGCAATACGTATCTTGTTTTGTATTGTGGACTGGCAAGACAGCCAATCCACAAAGACGGGTAGCCGAATGGCACGCGTTTAAGCTCACGCAGGCTGGCGTGAGGTCTGGAACAGTTAAGGGAATTTATAGTAGCAAAGAACGTAAGTAACTACTGGAATACTTAACTTTAATTCATAATTGGTGAACATCGGTCTGACGGTACATGTATAACAAGATAAATAGCAAATGATAATGGCGCCTTGCTAGGTCGTAGCAAATGACGTAGCTGAAGGCTATGCTAACTATCGTCTCGGCAAATGAGAGCGTAATTTGTCAGTGAACCATCGCTAGCAAAGTCGGCTGTACAACTGAGCGAGTGCTAGGACGTCTCTCTAGACCTGCCGTGTGGCGGCGCTCGGTCTGCAATCACTGACAGTGGCGACACGCGGGTCCGACGTATACTACCGGACCGCGGCCGATTTAAAGGCTACCACATAGCAAGTGTGGTGTCTGGCGGTGACACCACATTTTGTTATCTGGATGTGCTTTTATGAAAGCTCATTTTCATCATTATTAAAATAGTGCTTTAATCTTTGTGAATTTCTCATAAACCATCCCTCTGTTCAGTTTTCATTTTTGGTATCGAGCACATTGCATGTCAAAGATTATTTTCAGATTTTATTTATTTATAAATTTCTTTTTTTGTTTCAGGTAAGTTCGCCCATCCAACCAGTTTCTGAAAGGTTTTGTGTTTCAGTAAGTACCACTACTTAAAATAGTAATATTCAATATTTCATGCTGCTTTATTGAGAACTGTAACTGTGTGGCAGCTTTCCACGGTAACATAGTACAGTGTGTTCGAAAATTACGACAACCTTATGGGAAAAGAACTAGGTTAATGCAGTTGTTTAAAGTGGTCTGCATTATACAATTCACATACCTGAATATGATGTTGCGTTCTTGAGTCATACATTTTAACAATTATTGAGAAAAATTTCTTTCTGGTGTGAGTGTGAGAGTGCGTTTTGTAAGCACTATCCCTGAGTTACCCACACAAGAAGCAGTGCTGCGGATGAATCGGGAGAACGAGGGAATCGCTTCCTCAGACGCACACGCACACATTGAACGAAGGGAGCCATGATGTTTCTTGACCGTGTGAACCGTAGCATTATCCTGCCGAAACGACGTGTGCTGTAGCTCGTCTTCTCGCATACTGTTTACAAATGGTTGCACCATCTGTATGCACTGTGCGATGAAAGAATGTGACAAAGGTTCGACTACGTGACGCACGCAGAATGCACATTTTCTGTTACGTGCAGAGAGAACACGTGAGCTCATGTGGAGTCTCCGTAGTCCGAATGCATGAATTTTGAGCATTCACACATTCATTGAGGTGGGACCCTTGCCTCGATCGATCATTACCCATCATACGGTTCATTATTTGTTGCGACATGAACCACTGATACTTTGTCCATCACGACTCATGAATTTTACGAGTTTAAAGACTTCCATGGCACACCAATGGAGAGATGCAACTGGTCACGTATGTGTCACATCGACATCGTGGGACTCAAAGAATACGCAGTTTGGATATCGATTAGGATGTCTGGTGACAGCGTTATCGGCCGACTACCTCTGGCTCCATCTGCCACACTTCGTCCTCTGGAACTTGAGGTGCAACTGCTTGATGGTAGTCTTGTTTGGTGCATTCTTACCATACTCGACGTAAACGACACAGGTGATGTACGGGCGAGGATGAATCATCTCTGCAGGAATGTGAAATCCATTTCTTCCTGAATTAAACAAGGCTCATTCCTGCAACAAAATTGCAATTTTCTTCTTCAGGGGGTTTTGCTAAACAGGGCGTGCCACGAGTGGAACCTCGCCTCGCCTCGCAGCAACCCTCTGTACTATTAAGCTTTTATGCAGAAGTACTGAACCTCATAGCAGAAGGTCGGATGTGCTGGTCAAGACTTTGTGGAGGACGGGAAATTGTCGCTGACGAGCCATTGCGAATCCAGAGATAAGGCAAGCTCTCACCGTATTCGCGCATAGCGATGGCAAATACTGTTTTCAGCTTGGTGATTCAGCTTTCCCGTTGTGCCATTAGTTCTACGCTGTTAAAAAATTCTTTAATGGAGGGAAGCCTGTGGTGAGGCAGGAGAGGGAAAAGCGGGTAAAAAATGTTGTAAGAGATGAAGGTTCCACTACTGCAAGCAGATTCAGATAGACGTAGGTTACAGTAGTTATGCAGAGATGAAGACACCTCGCATGATAGACTGGTGCAGGGACGTATTTAGCATGTAAATAGACCCATAGGCTGAAATTTCGTGACAAACCCACAAAAATAACCCTTAGGACAATTTTCGAGTTAAAAGGCTATAACGCAGCATTTGAGATATAGTATTACAATGTGATTTTAATTTTTCAGTTTAAAAATGAAAAGGACTGAAATATTTAAGATATTCAGCCCGATTTATTAATAAATTTGTAGTCAGCTATACATTCTTTTTTAAAAAGAACAAAAATTTGAGACTTATGTACTTGCAAAAATCAATAACCCAGTTTTAAATATAGCTTATTGTAACAATACGCAAACATCTTTATTTGTTAGATTATTTTTGTTGTCTTGAATTCATCTAACATATTTTACTTGCATTTCAGCCCAGCCCAGCTTATAATGAAAGTTGCAAGTAATCTTACAAGCTAATTAGCTTGCTCCTACCGTTAGCACTAATGGACCTATTTATGATATTTTCATAAGTTAATTTCACTGCTTTGTCATTTATTTAAAGTGCTGGAGCGAATGATCCTCAAACGCATAGCTGATTATGTGGACAAAGCCCTCATTAACGAACAAGCTGGATTCCGACCAGGAAAATCATGCTGTGGCCAAATCCTTAATCTCACACAGTACATCGAAGACGGCTATCAGAGAAGAAAAGTAACTGGGGTCGCATTCCTGGATCTCAGTGCTGCATATGACACAGTTAACCATAAGTTGCTTACCCAGAAAGTGTATAATGTCACTAAGGACTACACCCTTTCTATGTTCATGCAATGTATGCTACAGAACAGGCGCTACTATGTAACCTTACAATCTAAAAACAGCCGATGGAGGACACAGAAAAATGGACTTGCACAGGGCAGTGTCTTGGCTCGAATATTATTTAACATCTATACCAATGATCTTCCCATCAGCCACCAGACACGAATGTTCATATAATATGCTGATGATGCAGCAGTGGCCACACAGGATAAAACCTTTGAAAAAGTGGAGGAGAATCTCACAGGAGCCTTGACAGAACTTGCTACCTATTACGATGGCAATAATATCAAACCAAACCCAAATAAATCTCAAGTATCCGCCTTCCATCTTAGGAACAAACAAGCCAAACGGAAACTCCGAGTCATGTGGCAAGAGGAAGAGCTGAAACATACAGACAGCCCAAAATACCTGGGAGTAACATTGGACAGAGCACTTACTTTTAAGCAGCACTGTCACAACACTAAAAAAAAGGTCTGTGCCAGGAACAACATACTGCGGAAGCTAACAGGTTCATCGTGGGGAGCTCAACCACATGTTTTGCGCACCACGGGTCTGGTGCTGAGTATCTCAGCAGCGGAATATGCGGCGCCAGTTTGGAGGAACTCTGCCCACGCTAAGCAAGTTGACGTCGCCGTAAACGAAACTGTACGTATTGCCACAGGATGCCTCAAACCAACTCCCACAGACATCATTTACCCCATCATAGGCATAGCACCACCCACTATCCGCAGACAAGTAGCCGCCGAGATCGAAAGATCAAAACATAAGAATGATCCTCGACACCCGATGTATATGCACCGAAAACAACGTGCCCGGCTGAAATCCCGCAGGAGTTTCATTGAAACTACTGAAGAGCTCGCCACCAAGCCCGTCGCAAGGCGGCTATCTCTCTGGGAATAAATGGTGCCACACTCCACAATGGAACTACTTGAGGAGGGATCTGCAGGATTTCAACTACCTTTTACAACTTGGAGGTCATTAAACCGGCTGCGCACTGGAGTAACTGGGTGCAAATCAAACATATTTAAATGGGGTTACAGTGATAGCGATAGGTGTGAATGCGGAGCAGTACAGGACTTGGACCACCTACTGATCTGCCCAGATATGTCTATAACATGCACTAAAGATGATATTTTGAAAGTCAATGACAAAGCAATCTACTTTGCTAATTACTGGGAAGGGAAGATATAATTGGTGCATCCGGACACGGAAGAAGAAGAAGAATAAGTTAATTGTCTTTAAATATACAAAGCGAAGTCAGAATTTTACGCTAAAACTCTCAAAGGTGGTCGCTTGAGCTGTCTGTGGTGTCACGAATCAGGAAACTACTTGCCAAACGTTATAGACCGTAAGATATCGTGCACGTTGCCGCAATATCTCCTCAACGAGTAAAGCTACTTGAAAATGGTTTTCCCCAGCTTCAAGAGCGGAATCTGAGTGTGGCTACAGGCAGTAAAATAAGCAGTTCGGTCCCGGTGACAGGCAATAAAATAAAAAGAGAGAGGTTCTGGAAGGAACGGGCTCTCCGCGAAATCGAATTCGTATCAACTCACTGAGATGTTACTGCCTGAAGGACAACATGTTTTGCGGGCTGTCACCGGGCTTTAGACATTGCAGGGCATCAGAGGTGAATTATGACTAAGTGCTATCGGCTGCACACAGAAAAATTTAGCCGAATAAGTCCATACGAATTAACTACGCCTATATTTCCTATGATTATAAGAGGGCTCGTATCACAGCATTAGAACAAAGTTGACCCTTAACTACATTCGCTATTTAGACTGACGTTAATAACGTCGTGAGGTAGGTATCAATCCAAATCAAAGACCGTGAGAAAGTTAATTACTTCTATGTTTCTCTAAACTGTTGTTACAGAGTCGCTTTTGTTTATCAAAAATCAATCTTTATTACAAAAGAAAATATGATCTTAAAACAGTTAGGGCTCTTACATTAAAATTGACCTCATAAACACAGCTTTTGGAATTATCTTAAAAAATCAAACATCTACTCCGTTAATGTTCAGAAACATATTTTGAAATCAAGTAATAATCAATGAAATATACTATACAGAAAAAAAACCATGATCTCTAATTAAAGAAATGACAAGAGGAACTTGAACGAATCAACCAAGCACTTATTTTAGTTCACCACAGTCAAGATATACATTTTTGTCAATGGACTGCGTTTTTCACACATACATTCGACATTTAGAATATATGACAGCTTTTGTGTATTGACATAGGTGACAATGCGGCACCTTTGACTTTTTTATCTGCACTGCAGATTCGTCGACTCGTTATCATTTTCAAAATTTTTACAAAGAACTCTGTCTGTTGCAATCCGAAAATCACTAGAAAATTTTCTGGAGTTCATCTACTTCTATTTAATGTTTGCTTTGAACAACACCATGCCTAGTTGTTTTATAAAATGTCGATGCACTTTCTTGCTACTCTTATTTATGACGCTTTGTTCCATAAAGAGAGCCAGATTTTCTTACTATTTCTTGGTTTTCTTCACGAACGTTCTCTTCTTCTGTTGTGTTGGCTAGTGGAGGCTGAAATGCACGCGTTTTAGCTCACGCAGGCTGGCGTGAGGAGGGAAGAACTATACTGACGTGAGGTCTGGAACATGACAAGGAATTAGAATTCAGAAAGCGGACATAATTAGTTTGATACTTAACTTTAATCCATTAATGATGAACGTCGCTCTTGACGGTACATGATTCACAATATTATCTGTTCAGAATACATATGGCGCCTTGCTAGGTCGTAGCAAATGACGTAGCTGAAGGCTATGCTAAACTGTCGTCTCTGCAACTGAGAGTGTATGTAGACAGTGAACCATCGCTAGCAAAGTCGGCTGTACAACTGAGGCGAGTGCTAGGGAGTCTCTCTAGACCTGCCGTGTGGCGGCGTTCGGTCTGCAATCACTGATAGTGGCGACACGCAGTCCGACCTATACCAACGGACCGCGGCTGATTTAAAGGCTACCACCTAGCAAGTGTGGTGTCTGGCGGTGACACCACATCTTCTGCTTCTTCATCGCCCTGTAATTTACTGTCAGTTTCATGATCAAATATTTCCCTTTCATTGTCACTAATCTCGGATACATCTTGAAAAGAATCTCGTGTATCCAATGAATTAGCAGTCTTCACTAGCTACCAATAGCTCCAAAATTTGATCATCGTTCAAACGTAGGCACACTCAGTCTAAAACGAAACAAAAAAATTGTGGTAACAGATAAGGAAAGTAAATTTTATAACTTCTTGGGGTAGATTTCAATACCAACTGGTATGTACCTATGAAAATAATGGTCGTTGGTTAGCACGCGCCTGAACGATGCAGGAGTACATCTACATCTACATCTACATGATTACTCTGCAATTCACATTTAAGTGCTTGGCAGAGGGTTCATCGAATCATACCATCTCTCTACCATTCCACTCCCGAACAGCGCGCGGGAAAAACGAACACCTAAACCTTTCTGTTCGAGCTCTGATTTCTCTTATTTTATTTTGTGATAATTCTTACCTATGTAGGTTGAGCTCAACAAAATATTTTCGCATTCGGAAGAGAAAGTTGGTGACTGAAATTTCGTTAAATAGATCTCGCCGCGGCGAAAAACGTCTTTGCTTTAATGACTTCCATCCCAACTCTCTCCCCTATTACGAGATAATACAAAACGAGCTGCCCTTTATTGCACCCTTTCGATGTCCTCCGTCAATCCCACCTGGTAAGGAACCCACGCCGCGCAGCAATATTCTAACAGAGGACGAACGAGTGTAGTGTAAGCCGTCTCTTTAGTGGACTTGTTGCACCTTCTAAGTGTCCTGCCAATGAAACGCAACCTTTGGCTCGCCTTCCCCACAATATTATCTATGTGGTCTTTCCAACTGAAGTTGTTCGTAATTTTAATACCCAGGTACTTAGTTGAATTGACAGCCTTGAGAATTGTACTATTTATCGAGTAATCGAATTCCAACGGATTTCTTTTGGAACTCATGTGGATCACCTCACACTTTTCGTTATTTAGCGTCAACTGCCACCTGCCACACCATACAGCAATCTTTTCTAAATCGCTTTGCAACTGATACTGGTCTTCGGATGACCTTACTAGACGGTGAATTACAGCATCATCTGCGAACAACCTAAGAGAACTGCTCAGATTGTCACCCAGGTCATTTATATAGATCAGGAACAGCAGAGGTCCCAGGACGCTTCCCTGGGGAACACCTGATATCACTTCAGTTTCACTCGATCATTTTCCGTCTATTACTACGAACCGGCCGGCCGGTACTAAGATTACATAGAAGCAGAGTGGAAACACTGCAATAGGAACGGAATTTTAAACAAAAGAGTGACGCGTGATGTAATAAACCCATGAACGTAGTTAAAGATTAATATTTTCGTTTTACAATTTCTGTGGTTTGGGCTGCTGGGCCACTGCGACCAGGGATTAGCGTGTAGACATGTACTGAACCAGATTTCGGACTGAAGAGCGCATCCACGATGATTAGCGAGCGAGTTAAGAACTGGCATGCTCCTCGTTTCCGGTCTCCCCGCAGGGCCATTACGGGAATGCTGCGAACAACACGGGCGTATATTGCGCCGTGCTGACGGCCAGCCAGCGGCCTACACGCGGGACGCATTAGATTAATTAGCCGCTGCTGAGTGCTGACCGCAGATTAACGTCTTTTAATGCAGCCGGGCATTCTGTAGATTGCCGCCGGTTGATCGAAGCGACAGATAGCAGCCCAGCGCGGTTCCGCGCGTCACGGGGCCAGCACACCGCATCCCCGCTGCTCTGCAGGGCGGGCCATATTCCGAGCCGGTTCGCTACGGGAAATTTGTCAAGAAACGGTTTTATCAACGTGACACGCGCCTGGAGTTGCTGTAAGGGACCTACTGAGAAGACAAGTCACGGGGCCACATCCTGACATCGTGTCGGACCTTGTTTTGCCCGAGCTAGTCAAGCAACTTAAACGTGGCATGTATACAACAGTCGACGGAAATCTCCTGCAAGAGTACTGAGTCATGCTGCCTCTATAGTCGCCCATGATTGCGAAAGCGTTACCAGTACAGCGTTTTGTGCATGAACTGACCTCTGTATTATGTCCCATAAATGTTCGGTGGAATTCATGTCGAGTGATCTGTAGACCAAAGTCATTCACTCTAACTGTCGAGAATGTTCTTGAAACCGACTGCGAATAACTGTAGTCCGATGACATGGAGCATTGTCATCCATAACAATTCCATGGATGTTTGGATGCAAATGGTTCAAATGGCTCTGAGCACTATAGGACCTAACATCTGAGGTCATCAGTCCCCTAGAACTGAGAACTACTTAAATCTAACTAACATAAGGACATCACACACATCCATGCCCGAGGCAGGATTCGAAACTGCGACCATAGCGGTCGCGCGGTTCCAGACTGAAGCGTCTAGAACCGCTCGGCCACACCGGCTGGCTGCAAATGGTCACCAAGTAGCTGAACATAACCATTTCCAGTCAGTGATCGGTTCATTTTGGCCAGAGGACCAGTTACATTTCATGTAAACACAGCCCACACTATTATGAAGCCATCACCAGCTTTCACAGTGCCATGTTGACTAGTTGGGTCCATGGCTTCGTAGGGTCTCCGTCACACTCGAACCATACCATCAGCTCTTACCAACTGAGATCGGGATTCATCCGACCAGGCCACGGGTTTCCTGTCGTTTAGCGTCCAACCGATATGGTTACGAGCCCAGGAGAGGCGCTGCTGGCGATGTCCTGCTTTCAGTAAAGGCATTCACATCGGTCGGCTGCTGCATAACCCACTAACGCCAGATTTCGCCAAACTGTCCTGACGAATACGTTCGCTGTGCGTCTCTCACTGATTTCTGCGATTATTTCATGCAGTGTTGCTTGTCTGTTAGCCCTGACAACTCTACGCAAACGCCGCTGCTCTCGGTTGTTAAGTGAAGGCCGTCGACCACTGCGTTGTCTGTGATGAGAGGTGATGCGTGAAATTTGATACTCTCGGCACACTCTTGACACTGTGGATCTCGGAATACTGAATTCTCTAACGATTTCCGAAATGGACTGTCCCATGCGTCTACCTCCAACTTAAAAAAAAAAAGGTTCAAATGGCTCTGAGCACTATGGGCCTCAACTGCTGAAGTCATTAGTCCCCTAGAACTTAGAACTAGTTAAACCTAACTAACCTAAGGACATCACAAACATCCATGCCCGAGGCAGGATTCGAACCTGCGACCGTAGCGGTCTTGCGGTTCCAGACTGCAGCGCCTTTAACCGCACGGCCACTTCGGCCGGCCTCCAACTTCAAAAAAATGGTTGAAATGGCTCTGAGCACTATGGGACTTAACATCTATGGTCATCAGTCCCCTAGTACTTAGAACTACTTAAACCTAACTAACCTAAGGACATCACACAACACCCAGTCATCACGCCTCCAACTTCGATTCCGCGTTCAGAGTCTGTTGACTCCAATAATGCGGCCATAATCACGACGGAAACTTCTTCGCATGAATCACGTGAGTAAAAATCGACAGCTCCGCCAGTTCACTACCCTTTTATACCTTGTGTACCCGATACTTGCCCTATCTGTGTAGGTGGATACCGTTATCCCAAGATTTTTATCACTAGTGGCCAAATCCCCGCACCTCAAGCCGGAATGAAAATTCAAGAGACATAATGATGGTTCTAATTTCACCTCCTTCTGATTTCGTAAACTTTGCTCACAATTCTGAATTGCGCTGAAATGGCTGAGTGAGTGCTTTCTTGATTGCTGTTCAGTTCTAAGTAATTGGATTTGAAAAATTGATGAGTTACACTTTGTTCATAGTAAGCTTAACTTGGATGTAACACTATTATATATTCTTCCGCGTTACCTCCTATGTAGTCGGACGCAACTTTTGCCTGAACTCTGTGGTTTAAATAACCACTTCCTACCAGCTGCAAAGGGCTAACATTAGTGGGTTATCGTGGTAGGTGTACATTGTACTCATACAAGCGTTCAACTGAAGACCGTTGACTGAATGACCGCCATGCATTTTCCGTGATTTCCATTTGTTTGCCAGCTGCTGTGGCCGAGTGGTTCTAGGCGCTTCAGTCCGGAACCGCGCGACTGCCACGGTCGCAGGCTCGAATCCTGCCTCGGGCACGGATGTGTGTGATGTCCTTAGGTTAGTTAGGTTTAAGTAGTTCCTAAGTCTAGGGTACTGATGACCTCAGATGTTAAGTCCCATAGTGCTAAGAGCCATTTGAACCATTTTCCATTTGTTTACTGTCAGCAACAGCAAGCGGACAAGTTTCGCTTCCTCGTGTGCCTGCACTATGTGCTAGTACCGGAGAGTCTGTGTCAGTTTTGTGATAAGTTTTTAATATCATGTTTACGTGAATGGTACTCTGTGATAAGTTTCTGAACAGGTCTTGAGCAGAGGAAGTAGATTATCCAGAAAATAAGGGCACTGTTTAAAGAGGGACATACTGACGTTCTCATCCTTATAACAAACAATTACAAGAAAGCCTACGCTGGTTAACGTCCCACTCATAGCTACATAACATTCACTTCATATATTTTTATACTGGTTCTGGTCAAACAGCGATTTAGGATCGTCTTGTAAAAGGGAACATTCTATGTTATATGCTTTGACACAGTCAAAGTATGTAGCATAAGCATCCTGACAAACTACTTCCTTCAAAACTACTGATTGCACCATTAGCTTTCTAGTACATAATTAAAGCTTCTGCCGTTTTTGTCAAAGAATTACCGTAGCTCTACAACAGAGTACTTCAAAATTGGATTAAAAGCAGTCTCGACCGCAATCAAACATTTATTTACAATGGTTACCGGTTTCGGTCAGAATGTGACCATCTTCAGACCATTTTTTTCCATGATGATATTCTGTGGCGGTAAACGGAGCAGGCATGAAGACTCCACGAATGTCAACTGCTGTTGAGGTTCGTGGCGTCATAACACCTGTTCCGATCACGGACACCGCCTGCCATCTGAAGGTGGTCACATTGTGACAGAGACAGGTAACCATTGTAAATAAATGTTTTATTGCGGTCGAGACTATTTTTAATACATTTAAGGTAATTTTAGCCAGATCGCTGTTTCCCCACCAGAAATCTTCTCAAAAATTATTATTTCAGAGTATTTTCTTATCTCTGTCAAATTTTATTTCACAGGGAAATATTGAAACATTAAGGAGTCTGAATTCTGCGTTTTGCATCGCAGAGCAGGTGTCTATTGTCTCATATCTACGGCCCATAGGATTTGTGGCTGCTTTCAGCCTATTGTGTAAACCGGGAAAGCTGCCTCAGTTTGGATCCGCTCCTATTTACGTTATAGTATCACCTGTTTAACTATGCTAGTTAACAAAAAAAATGGTTCAAATGGCTCTGAGCACTATGGGACTTAACTTCTGAGGTCATCAGTCCCCTAGAATTTAGAACTACTTAAACCTAACTAACCTAAGGACATCACACACATCCATGCCCAAGGCAGGATTCGGACCTGCAACCGTAGCGGTCATGCGGTTCCAGACTGTAGCGCCTAGAACCGCATGGCCACTCCGGCCGGCGCTAGTTAACAATTCCGACATAAAATTTACTGATTATTGGTGAAACTGCCCTTATCACAAATAGTACTGTGATATCAAACGCCGTCTTGCAGTAGTTTATAGTGTCATCTTCTGAACTTTCGATACAAAAACAGATATTTGGAGGACAAGATGAGGCCATAAACCTGGATATGATGAAGATACCAATGGCAATACTAAGAGATTAGCGGTCAGTTCGTATTAATATGTGCGTCAAAGAAAAAATTATGCACTTTGTAATTAAATTCCTATAATTCGCAGATTAAATTAGCCCGCTGATGTATGAATTTTGGACGCGGGTGCAAGGTGCATTTACTAAAGGAGATGACATTCCGCACAATTGACAAATAGAAGTTGTCTCTGTAGTCCCGAACTTCCTTGTTTTTTCATGTGTCCCTCTGCAATGAGTTTTCGCTTCCTCGATAAAGGAAATACATGAAAGGGACGAATTCAACTGCCAGGATGAGAAAAGCAACGCTGGAACAGGAAGTTGAACTAGAAGGTTTTTTTCCATTAAGAAAAAAGCCGAAAGCATTCTTTGTGCGAGGAGTTCATTACCTGACATAAAAGAACCTTTTGTAGTTGAACAGAGGCGCGACTGATGCATTTCATCGTCAGTTTTGTGTTGGAAACAATTTAATTAATGCTATTTAATTAGTCTAAGAGCATGTCTACTGATTATCTACAAAAGCAGTTAAGAAAAAATAAGTCTATTCGGCGATATAATTTTGGATTCTACAAGTCACCACCGTCATTCAAAATATGATAAGACTGATCGACGAGCCAAAGTCATTAACATGCTAGATTCGTATCCAAGAGGTATGTGCTGGAACGCCAAGGTTATCGCTAACGAACTGTTATTTTGTCTTCATAACCGCGCTACCGACATTATTATGATCGTCTGAGGAGGAAACTATTGTTTCTTACTTTTGCCCTCTATTGCCTTTGATCTCTTTTTTGGCCTTCATTTCGCATGTGCCTCTCCGGCACTATTTGCGTGACAGTTTCGTTCACGAGTCTCTCCGTGTTTTGCAGCAAAAATGATTTGTTTCACTCTGCAACATCAACGTAATTGGATTTTCATCAAAGCTCGTCATATGACGTAACGAAGAAATAATAGCCTAAGGTTTCTGGGAACGAATTCTTAGGCCGTTTGCATACAACCAATTGTCCTTCTCTGTTACTGCCCTTACACTACTGGCGAATTGTTATGTAGTCCATCGTTCCTAGATCCTTAAACAAGCCAGGATGGGGCCGTTTGTTTCCCAGGTACTTCCTGCATTATTTTTTGATATTTCTCCTAACAAGCGCCCTTTATTTTCCATGGCGTGTCTCTTTCTCATATTACCTCGAAGGTCAATATTATTTTAACAGGGAAATAGTCTGACACCATGTGAAGCAACAAATAAAAGATTGAAATTAACTATTTTCTCTATAGCAGCACCTTCAGTTTACCTTGACGCACTACTTCATTTGGGAGCTGAGACGCATTACAATTGTTTGAAATAGTACTACCCGCCAATCTTCTGGGATCATATTGAAGTTGGAAATGTGGCATAGCGTTGCAGTGAAAATGGGGTCTACGTTGTTGTTTTTAGATGTTAGGCAGTCTTACTCGTCTCTGTGTCAGGGCCGGGTGAAGAAGAATGAGGAGGAGGAGGAGGAGGAGGAGGAAGAAGAGGAAGAGAAGAAGAAGAAGAAGAAGAAGAATGGGACTAAACCTCCGTTTCCTCTTTCTTGGGAGGAAGGGCCGAGGTATCTTGACACTGTGCGGAGACGACAGCTGTTGCTGACAAGAAAAGCTCTCCATCGCATCCCCCTCAGAGTTAATGGTAAAATAGCCCAGTCGATAGCCCGTCAAAAAGTGAACACAGATCAAACATGAAAAGAAGAAGATATAGGGAACTGTGAAAGAAGCAACAAAATAGAAACACTGAAGTTGCAACATCGAGCGAATTGCTAGATCCACGGGGACTTAGTTGTATGGTCACGGTGTTGGAGTGCAAAGCGGCAGATCCGTGTTCAAGTCTCTCTCGTGCCCCATTTTTTTTTTCACAAAATTATAAAATTTTCGTCCAGTCATTGACATGCCTGTTCTCCTCCTGTAGCCTTGTAATTGTCGTACTGTACATTGGTTATAGAATACGAGCCGTATGTTAAGAATATATTACCGTCGCAAGTAAATGTTATTAATAGTGAGAGCAGGCGAGATGCCGCATAGACCTCTGACAGAAATGAAAACAACAAATAAACGGGTGTGATCTGTGTTACAACAAAGGAATTCAAGAATCAAAACTTCCAAAACAGGACGCAAGAGTCATAAATGTAGTACCTTTGTGGAACAAATAGGAAGTACGTGCGTCTGGAGGTCGCTTTCTTACATGTCGCTGTTGCAAACGGACGTTACAAATTGACACAGACACAAATCTGAATACAGCGAACAGACACGACAATGAGAGGACGAAGAGTTCAAACGTTTGTGAAAAAATAAAAATTATGGGGCACGAGGAAATTTGAACACGGATCTCTCCTTTCGCAGTCCAACACAGAGACCACACAACGACGATGCCGTGGCTATTCGAATTTGCTCGATATCGCACATGTTGAGCTTGGACCGTTCGCTGTTTCTATTTTGCTTCTTTTTTCACAGTTCCGTACAGCTTCTTCCTGTTTTCATGCCTGATCTGTGTGCAGTTTTTGACGGGCCATCCTCTGGGCCATCTTACCACTAAACTTGAGGGGGGCACCATGGGGAACGGTGCGGAAACAGGCAGAACACGGCGGAGCGATCGGCAACACCTATGTAAGACAACAAGTGTCTGGCGCAATTACTAGATCGGTTACTGCTGCGGGTTATCAAAATGTAAGTGAATTTGAACGTAGTGTTATAGTAGGCGCAGGAGCGATGGGACACAGCATCTCCGAGGTAGCTATGAAGAGTTGATTTTCCCGTACGACTATTTCACGAGTTTACCGTGAATATCAGGAATCTGGTGAAACATCAAATCTCAGACATCGCTGTGACTGGAAAAAGATCCTGCAAGAACGGGACCAACGACGACTGAAGAGAATCGTTGAACATGACGGAAGTGCAACCCTTCCACAAATTGCTGTAGATTTCAAAGCTTGTCCATCAGCGAGTGTCAGCGTGCGAACCATTCAACGAAACATCATCGATATGTGTTTTCGAAGCCGAAGACCCACTTTGTACCCTTGATGACTGCACTACACAAAGCTTTACCCCTCGCCTGAGCCCGTCAAGACTGAACTGGGCTGTTGATGACTGAAAACGTGCTGCCCGGTCGGACGAGTCTCGTTTCAAATTGTATTGCGCGGATGGACGTGTACGGGTATGGGGACAACCTAATGAATCCACGGACCCTGCATGTCAGCAGAGAACTGTTCAAACTAATGGAGGCTCTGCTTCTTTCACAGTTCCCTACACCTTCTTCTTTTCATGTTTGATCTGTGTTTGCAGTTGAAGTGATACGGTACCACTGATACGTCTAGATACGACTCTTCCAGCTAACACGTACGTAAGCATCCTCTCTGATCACCTGCGTCCATTCATGTCCATTGCGCAATTCTAGCAGGACAATGCAACACCCCACACGTCCAGAATTGCTACAGAGTGGCTCCAGAAACACTCATTTGAGTTTAAACACTTCCGCTGGCCTCCAAACTCCCCAGACATGTACATTATTGAGCATATCTGGGATGTTTTGCAACGTGTTCTTCAGAAGAGATCTGCAACCCCTCGTACTCTTTTGGATTTATGGCCAGCTCTGCAGGATTCACGGTGTCAGTACCCTCCAGCACTACTTCAGACATTAGTAGAGTCCTTGCTACTTCGTGTTGCGGCACTTCTGCCTGCTCTCGGGGGCGCTACACGATATTAGGCAGGTGTACCCATTTCTTTAGCTCTTCAGTGTATATGGAGGACTGTATGTAGATAGTTTTTACCTTGTCCATTGTGGTGATTTTTTGTTTCTGAGTACCAAATAACAATAAAAAACAACTGTACTTTACTCCTTCAGTAGACATTACATTTGCCGGCCGGTGTGGCCGAGCGGTTCTAGGTGCTTCAGTCAGGAGCCGAGCGACCGCTACGGTCGCAGGTTCGAATCCTGCCTGGGGTATGGATGTGTGTGATGTCCTTAGGTTAGTTAGGTTTAAGTAGTTCTAAGTTCTAGGGGACTGATGACCTCATACGTTAAGTCCCATAGTGCTCAGAGCCCAGACATTACATTTTTTACTGTAGAAATTACATCGTTTATGATAACTTTATCATCAGTTAATGTTCTTGTTTAAGCACAGGGTGGGCTTTTCCTCTGTCTAGGAGTTGTAAACTCTAAATAATTGGTTGGTTTCAGGTACTGGGCCTCTTTTGTGGAAGAACACCCGTATCAAAATGTTCCACTCTTCATGGAACCTTTACAGTGTATCACAAAAACAAAGCAAGGAATAAAATAACGGCCTGTAAGACACAAAAGTTTGAGATCCACTTCCACAACATGTATCACTGTTGCAAGAATAGCTTTTATCTTTCGATCATAGCAATCGACATACCAGTAGTGAAAGTAAAAACTCTCTTCCCGACATACCTCATGAGTTGAAAAAATTTCAAGATTATATCAATGCAGACTAGAGAATACTGTCTCCCTCAGTTTGGGTTCAACGCACAGAACGTTGATACGACCATGTGAAACTCTCAAAGAAGTTCTTCTTGGGATGCTGTTGAGCTCGTGCGCCACATTTGCACTTTCTTCGGTCTTGGTGAACCGCCAGGACCCACTCTACACTTTGTTGCTTTGTGGCAGGTTCGTGTTGATAACACCAAACTTTGCCACCTGCGATTACTTTCTGCAGAAAGGAATCTCCTCGTTTCTCATTTCACTCAAGTCGCGACAGGAATCCATGCGTCGTTGTTTTTGTTCAGGAGTCAAGGTGTGCTGGATACACTTTGCGCACACACATTCTTACTCTTGATTTTGATATGTTTAGTTCGTTGCGCCATTGCGATTTGTGACGCGACAGCGTTGACACATTGTAGTCTCAGGTACACTGCTTAACACTGCTTGCTCACGACTGACTGGTGCAATGTACATCTGTTATTTACAGCTTCCAGTTCAAGCCGCCACTCTAGTTGATACACTGACGGCGCTTATACTCCAGGAATACAGTCTGCCTCGGAACTTTTTGGACTGACAATGTATTTTGACGCTGACGTGCCGTTTCTTTCGGTGAAGTCGTACATGAAGGTCGGCATTTGAAATGCATTTTGGAACGTATTGACTTTCCGTTCCTTCAAGTTTGAAGTGGCCATAAAGCAAACTGTATTTTACAAGAGACGTAGAAACGATCGATTAACAATTCACGGAAGAGAACAAACAGAATGGGACAGAACGTTAAAACACTGTACAATCTATTTCAGATGGCGGGATTCACACACGGCGTCGACGGAATAAAACGGGGCAAGACTGCACGCGACGGCGACATCGGGGGTAAACGGTGGCGTTCGCTATCATAGAAAATTAACTTATCCTCAGAGCACTAACTCATGCTGCAAAACTAGCTTTCTTGATTTTGTGCTTTCTTAGTCTTCTCTTTGCCCTTTGTTTTTGTGACTTACTGCAAAGGGTGCGTGACTACGTGTATATCTTTTGCACGAGTATTCTCCCACATAACAGGCCGCACTTAACGGAAGCTATAAATAATTTAGCTTTTAGAATAATACCTGGATAAAGAGCCTAAGCTCCATATGAAAAACGTAAAATGATGAAACAATTTGCAATAAATTACATTTTCTTAGTAGTGAAACAGTCAACTTTCTGCAATGAGAAAAATCATTTTTTTTGGCGTTGTTTGGTTAGAATGAAAGAAAAAGATACAATGTATAAGGTAAAAAATACGTGTGCATTGCCTTCTAAATTTTGTTTGCTGTGTTCGTATGTTTGTATTTTCTATTGTTCATAAAAATCTGCGTTTTGAAGTGTTTGCAAAATACTTTTTCTGTTGTTTCACTTTCAGGATTCTACTATACAAACTTTGTTAAGGCACGCTGTTACGAAGCTTGTTTTGGCCATTAACAAACTCTGTCATTGCTTATTCCTCAGTTATGGTATTACGAGTGTATTCCGACTTTCTGGTATCACAGATGTAATTTCATAACCTCATTTCCCGTGTTCGATACTGGTCTCATCGAAGTGACGTCATGTTGACGTTCCATCTAGTGCGAAACCGCATCCATTTGACGTTGACCTCGCCTTCCATTCCGTTGACATCCAAGGTGAACCAGCGTATACTGATACATTATTCGACGCAGAACTTCTAGGTTGCACGTCGGAATGTGGGAACAAGGGGACCTGGAGTCTAGATATTGGAAGAGAGATTGGAACAAGTGTCAGGAGAAGGCGGAGGTGAGAAACGGTTCCGTTCGATTGGTGGAGGGCCGTCGATCGTATCCCGGTGCGCGGCGCGCTCAGGAAAACGCCCGGCGGTCACGCCACGCTGCGGCAGTCGCCGTCACCGAGCAGTGACCACCGGTCACGGGGCAAGTGCCGCGTGAAGCATGAGGTCGCTGCAGTCCAACCAACGCGCTTAAAAGAAAAATGTGCGCTGCTGGTCAATAATATTGCAGCACCATTACGGTGACACGTTACAAACGTCACATCGGCACGAAATGTACTACATGCTTCGAAAGAAATGATTGAATCACGGACAGTTAAATAGGAAGAAGAAAGATATTTAAAAAGTTTCGAATGTGGCTATGGAGAAGAATGCTTAAGGTGAAATGGAGTGACAGACTTAAGAATGAAGAAGTAATGAAAAAATAGGGGAAGAAAGAAGATTTTTGGAAGCGATCAGAAAGAGGAAAAAATATTTGCTAGGACATACACTGTACAAGAGTTGTGTACAACAATGAACTATAGAGGGAAAGGTGGAACGAATAAGAGGCAGATGTAGAAATAGAATTGGAATGATGGTTGACATTATAAGAGGACGAAAATACAAACAGATGTAGGAAGATGCTCAGAAGAGAACACGATGGACGCCCTGCAGTTGATATTTGTCATAAGACAGATGCTCTAAGGAAGTCCGATTCACGAACCATGGCGGTTCGCGCAGATCGAGGCAAGTACTGGTATTGTACTGTTGCCAGTTCCAAGCGACAGTTATGGTACGTGCATACACGTGCTTTGCGCTAGAAGAAATCTTTAATCCTACAAATTATGTCTCTCGCTTGATCATGCAGAGTTTGTCGCTTACCACCATCATAAGCGCTGACAACTCACAACAAACGGAGTAAAAATTGACTAAATAACTCTCTATGATCACGTTTAATTCTCGAATTCACTACAGCATTCACAACAGAGCGCTCAGAAACTACTGAACGCTGAGTGGCTGTTGTAGGATGCGTGACGGAGGTGCGCAGAACTAACCCTAAACTCGACTGCTATCGTTCGTGACACCAACTATAGCTCTTGAAGTGGTGGGTTGGGTGCCATTTATGTACACAACATGGATAACTCTGGTTCGCGTTAGCGATAGTTCGGACAGTAGCCACTAAATTTTTGACGAGTTAATGCCGGTGGCTGTGCCAGATCTTAATGGTTTCTACGTTTCAACGAGATAACGGAAGAACGCATTTTGGCCGCGCTGTCAACCCCAAGCTCTCGATTCAGAGGATATTTGAATATTGCCCCAGGCAGCACATTCTCCAAGTCTCTCATCCATTGGAAATATCTGATCTTGTGTTGGCTGGAGACCAGTATGCAACCACTCGGCAGCTACTACGGCTGAAGTTGCGTGAAAGACGAATCCGGCATCTGTCAGCCAAGTTTGGTTCAGTTAAATGTCCTCCTGTGTAAGATCCGTTGCTGCTGTCATTTATGTTACTTCCTATCATCCTGGTATTAACATTTTAACGGAAAGCAGTATCCTTCCAAGAGGTATGTTGCTTCACTGTTGTTGAGAACACACTCACTGCATTTTACCTAAACAGGGTGTTCCAAGGACACATTTCACGACGAGTTTCAGCATGTTAAAAAGATTAAAAAAGTCATAGGGACATGGGTCCGGAAATGAATATTTATTGAGATGGACTTAATATATGAGAAACTCCAATTTATTTTCACAATGACGCACCCAGTTCATCCCTTACAAGATGTGTTCGAAATACCCACCCTCTGCCAGTATGCAGGCCTCTGCCCGTCGTCGCAGTGAAGCACTAGCACCTTCAAAAATTCCCGAGGTTATTCGTATTCCTTGACTGCCCGCCTGAATTCTTGCAAGAAGTGCTGCTTCATGTTCGACAGATGTCGCATACACCAAGGTCTTTAAATGACGCCACAGGAAGAAGTCCATCGGTTTTAAGTTAGGTGAGCGGGGGAAGCCAGGCGATTGTCTCACCTCTACGTACCCAGCGATTAGAATAACAGCGAGTCAGGTATTGGCGGACTGAATCAGTGGAATGGGCACGGGCACCATCGTGTATCAATTAAACATAATGGTAGCGAAAGATCTTCCAACATAGGTGGCAAACTTCTGTGCAGGAACTGCCTCACCTCTGCCCTTTCAGGCGGTAGGGAAGTAAGAGTACATAGGGTCCTATAAAGTGCTTCTCGATAATCCCTGGCCAAACGTTTATGGTGAATCTTTGTTGATGGGCCATTTCAGCAATTGCATCGGGATTGAAATATGCCCACTCATGACGATTATGGAAATTCTGGATGCTATCATGTGTAAATGTTCCCTCGTCCGTACATAACACCATTGCTGGAAATGCAGGCTTCCTGCTGCAGGGGCCAATGCCTTAATGATCCGTAGGTGGTATGTCTATAGCTGTTGTTCACGCAGACATCGCCAGACAGTATTGCGAGTCACAGCCAGCTGACGATATAAGCGCCGAGTGCGGGTAAGTAGATTCTGTTGTGCAACATCAACAACGGCGTTCTTAATTCAAGGCGTGGTGCGCCTTGGCTGACCTCTTGTTCCAGGTGAAGATGTGAAACTACAATGCTCTCACATAACGGCAATGCACTTCTTCGTTTGTGTTCCTGTCTGGGCATCTGCTGCCTGGATAACGTTCGTGGTACAACCGACGACCTTCTACAGCATTGCCTCTCTCCAAATCATACATGGAACGCACGGACACTTATTCAGCATTTGGACACACCGTTAACTAAAACAAAATGTTCAGGCGAATCAGCAAAAAATGGCTCTGAGCACTATGGGACTTAACTTCTGAGGTCATCAGTCCCCTAGAACTTAGAACTACTTAAACCTAACCAACCTAAGGACATCACACACATCCATGCCCGCGGCAGGATTCGAACCTGCGACCGTAGCGGTCGCGCGGTTCCAGACTGTAGCGCCTAGAAGCGAATCAGCAGTCACCTTAAAATCGTTACATAAGAGCGTAACCTGTACCTGGAGAAACCCACCTAACGGCAGCAGCGGTAAGCGTGCTCACGGGGATATACCACGTTGTCCGCCAGAGCTGTCTGTAGGACCCGTCGTGAGGTACTGTATTCCCAGCCGGACCGCGGTCCATAGAAGCCGCTGTCGGACCACAGTAGCGTCACCTAGGACTGCGGGACCGCTAAGGAGAGTTCATAGGGAGAGTTAATAACTTATGTCCGATATCTTTATCCATTTCCGGATCCATGCTCAAATGACGTTTTTTTTTATTTTTTATTTCTTTTTATTTTTTTATCTCCTGCATGTACTGAACCTCGCACAGGAATATTGCCGTGTATTTTTGGAACACCCTGTGCATGAATAGATGTAAATGCTGATAGTCGGCCATTGATGTCCTTTGACGCGTTATACATGTAAGAATGGCTAAACAGGTGAAATTGTGCGGTAGTGGAACAGCCAAAATAAAAGGATGTTTTAAGCTGCTACCGACAACTAGTGCGGCAAATTGGTTTTCATTCATAACTCATAGGCTTTTGAATACAAGAAATCGCTGCACCCTTAGTGCAGTCTAGTAGATCTCTGGCGCGTCGTCTTCCTTGTACTCTTCAGACCCAAGACTGCCCTGATGGACTCCCCTAGTTAGTATATCATGTGCAAGTCTTACCTGTGCAATGTACATCAGTAGGAACCAGATTACTGTATTCAAGTCGTCTTCCTCTAAAATCATTACACTCCACACTTCCCTTCATTTTACATGTGGCAAAGGCCTTATCGACCATGCGCCTGCTCCCGAGCGTCTCCCATTTCTTTCTATGGGGTGCACTATTTGTTCATTTGACACTGATGTTCATCCTAGCTGTGTCCTCCCGGAAGTTATCGCGATACCTAAAACTGGCTCTTCCTCTTCCTCTCGCTCCATTCACTGTCCTACGGACCGCTGTTATAGGTAGTGTATTCTCCATCATTCTTGTTTTATGGCTAGCCCAGTTAAACATTCTCTTCTTAGCACTTCGACGATGCTACGGTTTTTGGATAGCTCTCTTAATTAATTTTTTCTCATCCTCCATTCCATGTTATTTTTACCCCATAAAGGTCCAAAAATTTTCCTTTGTATTTTTATATTGAATATTAACAGTTCTTCTTCATCCTTCATTATAAATACTAATGCTTCACATCCGTATAGCGTTACCAGTTGTTGTCTTCAGTCCAGAGACTGATTTGATGCAGCCCTTCACGCTACTCTATCCTGTGCAACTTCATCTCCCAGTACCTACTGCAACCTGCAACCTTCCGAATCTGCTTAGTGTATTCATCTCTTGGTCTCCCTCTACAATTTTTACCCTCCACGCTGCCCTCCAATACTAAATTAGTGATCCATTGATGCCTCAGAACATGTCCTATCAACTGATCCCCTGTTCTAGTCAAGTTGTGTCACAAACTCCTCTTCTCTCCAATTATGTTCAGTACCTTCTCATTAGTTACGTGATCTACCCAGCTAATGTTCAGCATTCTTCTGCAGCACTATATTTCGAAACCTTCTATTCTCTTCTTGTTTAAACTGTTTATTGTCCATGTTTCACTTCCATACATGACTACACTCCATACAAATACTTTCCTGACACTTAAATCTATATTCGATGCTAACAAATTTCTCTTCTTCAGAAACACTTTCCTTGCCATTGCCAGTCTACATTTTATATCCTCTCTGTTTCGACCATCATCAGTTATTTTGCTCCCCAAATAGTAAAACTCATCTACTACTTTAAGTGTCTCTTCCTAATCTAATTCCTTCAGCATCACCTGATTTAATTCGACTACATTCCATTATCCTCGCTTTGCTTTTGTTGATGTTCATCTTATACCCTCCTTTCTAGACACTGTCCATTCCGTTCAACTGGTCTTCCAGGTCGTTTGCTGTCTCTGACAGAATTACAATGTTATCGGCAAACCTCAAAGTTTTTATTTATCCTCCACAGATTTTAATTCCTACTCCAAATATTTCTTTGGTTTCCATTACTGCTTGCTCAATATACAGATTTACCGGTATAGTAGACGATAAATACAAGGAAATTTTGAAGGTAGTATTAAGCGATAGTTCGTAAGATATTGATAAAACTAAAGTGTCTTTTTATTTGCTTTTGTTAGACGGGCTTCTATTTCAGTATCTGTTGCTAAAAAGACTTCCTAGTTACTTGAAAATGTCAGATCGCTAGAAAATGAATCCATTCACAGCCAAAGATGTGTCGTTTCGGACATCTTGCTTATAAACACACATTTTGTGTTTTCTTCATTAACGCACAATACTGTTTCCTCACCGATTCTGAAGTAATTTTGCATCATTCTGATTAATTCTGTATTGGAACTACGTATCAGCACTACTTCATCTTCTTTAATCTGATTAACTTTGAGGAATTTCACATTCCTTCCTTATATTTAGGAGTGTCTGTCAGCGTAGGCTACCATAGAAACTAAACTCCTCCTGAACAGGCCATGAAGGCCCAACGGCACCGACCGGCCGGCGTGTCATCCTCACCCTCCAGGCGTCACCGGATGCGGATATGGAGGGGGATGTGGTCAGCACACCGCTCTCACGGCCGTATGCCAGTTTACGATACCGAAGCCGCTATTTCTCAATCAAGTAGCTCCTCAGATTGCCTCACAAGGGTTGAGTGCACCCCGCTTGCCAACAGCGCTCGGGAGACCGGATGATCACCCATCCAAGTGCTAGCCCAGCCCGACAGCGTTTAATTTCGGTGATCTGACGGCAACCGGTGTTACCACTGCGGCATGGCGTAGGCTGTCATAATGCTTTATGAAAGCTAGAAAAAATGTGAACATCTACATTGAATTGCTTTGTATTCTCAGTTATTCGCCTCAGAGTGAATAAATGATCTAATGTGGATGTATTTCTGCTGAAATAGCATTGGTAGTTCCCAATCAGTTCTTCAGTTATTGGAATTAGCCTGTTTAACGTGCAGATTGATATGATTTCGTAAGCGACATCCAGTAAAGCAACTACTCTGTAGTTATCACATACAGGGGTATCATTCTTCTTAAATATGGAACATATAACTGTGGTTTTTCAGTCACGGTCTAGCTACTAGTAAAGTATGTAGATCTAATTCCAGAGGAGATCCTCCGTTTCTTAAAATAATTCAGCGCATATCTGCTATCTGCCGGAAGACTTGTTATTCTTTAATTTCTCTACTGCTTTCTGTATTTCGCTTACTCATGGTGCGATGACTTGTACATCAACTGAAATTAAAAAGAAGATTGCGGATCATTGTAATTAAACAGGTGGGAAAAATATGTCTTCCATCTTCTTGTATGTTACTCTTGTGGGTCAGAATTTTCTCACGCTGATCCTTCGTAAACGGTCCCCTTTTACTGAATTTACCAAAAGATTTTTTAACTAGGTTGGACCGTAAATCTGTTTTTTCCTCACTTCAATTCAGCACCCCCTCATTAGTTAGTTTAGTATTCTTCTGTAGTACAAAATTTCATAAGCTACTGTTCAATTCTTGTCTGAACTGTTAGTCGTCCGCGTTTCGTATCCGTAGAGGTTTACGCTCTACAGAAATGCATTCGGATGTGATTCAGTAGCGCTTAAATTTACTTTTCATATTAACAAAGTTCTCTATTTTTCATAAATTCGTTCCTTTATATTGTCAGTCTGCATTTTATATCCTCTGTACTTCTGCCCGCATCAGCTACTTTGCTGTCCAACTAGCAAATCCCATCTATTCCTTTAAGTATGACATTTCATAATCTGATTCTCTCAGCATAATCTAATTCGACTTACTCCATTCCCCTTGATTTAGTGTTGATGACTTCCTTCGTATCTGTTTTTAAGATGGTATCCATTCCGTTCAAATGTTCCTCCATATCCTTTGCCGTCTTCGATAGGATCACAGTTTTTATTTCTTCTCCCTGAACTTAAATTCCTTTGGTTTCTCGTGCTGTTTGCCAAGTGTACAGATTAAAAAGATATGAGATAGGCTATAACCCTGTCCCACTCCGCTCTCAACTACTATTTCCCTTTCGTGCCTTAGACATTTATAACTGCAGTCAGGTTTCTATACGAATTGTGGGTACCATTCCGCTCCCTGTATTTTATCCCTGCTACCTTCAAAACTTCAAAGAGTGTATACCAGTCAATATTGTCAACTGCTTTCTATAAATCTACAGATGCTACAAACGTAGGTTTATTTTTGTTCAGCCTCTCTTCTAGGGTAAGACATAGGGTTAGTATTGCCTCGCGTTTCCCTACATTTCTCCGGATCCCAAATAGATCTTTCCGGATATCGACTTCTACAAGTTTTTTTCTGTTATTTGCTAAAATATTTGTGTCAGTATTTTTCAAGCATAGCTTAGTAAACGGATGGGTGGATAATATTCACACCTGTCAGTGCCTGCCGTTTTTTTAATTGGAATTGTTACATCCTATTTGGAGGCAGAACGTATTACTTTAGTCCAGGGCTTTCCAAACGTTTCCTCTGATGGAACACTTCGGGAATCCTGGTACTTGTGTGGAACACCTTGTTTATTTTGAAGGTTAATAGCTTTTTTTTTTAAATTGAGAGAAACTTATTACTCCAATTTTAAATCGTAACTAATAAGACGGAAATAAGAAAATTAAAAAAGAATAGTAACGTCAAAATGTCGATAAAAAAACGCCATGTTATTAATAGGTTCAAGCGGGACACTTAACTATTCACTGTTAGGGAAATCCTGCTCTGGCCTCATATATTGAGTGCCTTGGAGTGAGTCGTTAAGCCTAGCGAATTACCACCGTGTCTTCAAGCGCCCATTGTTGCACGTTTCCGGGGAGACGCACGCGATGGGCATCAGCGGCGGACCTCGGCTCTTAGATGTCGTCTACACGCAGCGGTCAGCACCAGTCCCTGCCATCATACATACCGGTCTTCTCGCAACCTGGATGCGTGATTCAACCTGAGTAAAGCACTTCTCCATTTCACTGTATGTATTCCAAGCTGACCTGGTTAATTTATGATTTCTTCACGCACGTATTCTAAAACACTTTGATTTAGTTTCCTTTATGCTCTGAATTTATCTCTAATTCCGGCACCTACACCTTCCTCTTAACATTTTCATCATCACTGATTTGGCCACCCTAAGTAATTTTAATTAAAAGAGGCAATTTCCAGCTGTTCCTAATTTTGTAACGTAAGAAGTACTCTCACGAGTGTAGAATTTAAGTGTACATCCGACACCGATTAAATTCATCCAGATAAATTAAATGCACGAATACAAAAATTTAGACACAAAGTGTAACCACTAGCGTAAGTCGTATAATTTGCCCTACCACATGCTGGATATTATATTAAACACAAAATGTGAAATACAGAATAGCAGTTTGTAACGAGTCGTATTTACTGATTCTAAGACGACGGAACCAATGACAGAACTGCGTTCGATTTAAGTTATCGTGAAATTACCTGTAGGAAGAACATTGTCTGCACGACTTATAAATATGTATCTTATCATAGAGAATACAATGTGCAAATAGATTTAAGCTTTATTTTGTTCCCACCCAAACCACTACCTCGGGAAGTAGCTACTCATAAGGAAACAAAGGGTCAAGCTCACTGTCCGATCCCACTCGTCTGCTTTTATCCACGACGTCGTGTGTGACGTCATGAGTTTACGATGCGAAGGATGTAAGCGGCCTGCATTGAGGTGTAATATTATACCTCCCTGGCGGCCTGTTATTAAATGTTATCTGTGGATGTCAGAGCAAATGCTGTAAACTATTATGTTTGTAAACTGTGTAGTTTATTCCAAATTTGTCGCGATTTACGAGGGTGTGGTTAGGGTGGAATCTGAGAGCACAGCTTAAAATTTTTCTACAGAAACTGGTAGCGGTTGCATTTATATTCCTGATTCTCATAAATATTTGGCTCTTTCTTCTCGTATTTGGAAAGATACCGGGGTACTGTTAGCCAGGAATCTAAGAGCTCAATTTAAACTGTTACGAATGAAGCAATTATTTATTATAATTACAACGTTGTTTCTTACAGTTATTCGGCTGTTTTTGTAGTGTTGCACGTTTGTTGTGGGTTAGGTTAGGCAGGTACCTAGGTGCAAAGCTCAAATGCTTGCGACTGAGACTAGTACTGATCTTATTTGTAATTTTGGTTCTTAAAAATGTTTGGCTGGGTTTTTCGAATTTGATGTGAAGGCGCGGCCTATTTCAAATGGACTGCTTCTTTGTGCATTATGTTGTTAGCAGTGGCTCACTCTTGGTGTGAAAGTTTGTTGTGTTTGATTACTTTGTTGTTTACAATACGGCGAGTGTTTTGTGTGTGTGTGCGAGGGGTGGGAGGGGGGTGGGAGAGAGGAGGTATGGTTTGAGGCAAGCCTTGATTAATTTTGAGTTGCACAATTGTTTTTATGAACTTTTTTCATTTGCGTGTGTTTGTGAAAGGGAAATCTCTTTGAAATCAAGGGTTTCAAATTTGTGTTTGTTTCATTCGGGGTGGGGAGTGGGGGGGGGGGGGGGGCGAGGGAGCAAGCGAAATATTCGATTAGAATTGTGTGTCTTTTGGAATTTTATTCTGGAGGAATTTATGCGTATTATTTTTCGACTACGTTGTTGTTTTGTGTATGTTTGTTTGTGGGGTGGGGAGAGGGGGGGGGGAAGGTGGGGCAGGTCTGGTATCGCTGTTGTCGTTTGACCTATGGTCAAGCGAAATATTCGGTTCCAGGTGTGTGTTTCTTGTAATTTTTTTCTTTCGGTTTATTCTGGAGGAATTCGTGTGCGTGTTTCTTCGATTTTTTTGGTTACTTTGGAATGATCTTAGTTTTATTGTCTTTTTTTCTTAGTTTGTGCCTGTCCAACAACCCCCCCCCCCCCCCTTTTCACACAATGCCTGTGGTTTTTCCCATAGTTTCATGTTATTAGCTGACTAAATTATTTCGCATGTTTAAGTTTGTTTTCGTCTAGTATGGTCTGTCTTGAAGGTTGTAAACGGTCTGTTTAAATATTGTCTGTGCTTGTCGTAGTGAGTCGTCTAGAGAATGCTGTTTCCTCGAAATATGACGTCATGGATCAAAGCAGTGAGTGGAATCGGACCGTTCTCTAATCCCGGAAAAAGAGTCGAGACACAACTTCGACCACTTTTAAGAGGGTTGCTTCAACACTGAGTCCTTATGAAGGAGGGTCGGCGACAGAGGTCAAATGAATTCGGGAACGTGCTGCGACGATCGTAACAGGCTCGTATAGCCGAAAAGGAAGTGTAACAGAAATATTCGGGGAACTTTAATTGGTTCAAAAAATGGTTTAAATGGCTCTGAGCACTATGGGACTTAACATCTATGGTCATCAGTCCCCTAGAACTTCGAACTACTTAAACCTAACTAACCTAAGGACATCACACAACATCCAGTCATCACGAGGCAGAGAAAATCCCTGACCCCGCCGGGAATCTTTAATTGGTTCAAAAATGGTTCAAATGGCTCTGAGCACTAAGGGACTTAACCTCTGAGGTCATCAGTCCCCTAGAACTTAGAACTACTTCAACCTAACTAACCTAAGGACATCAGACACATCCATGACCGAGGCAGGATTCGAACTTGTGACCGTAGCGGTCGCACGGTTCCAGACTGAAGCGGTCACACTGGCCGGCATTTAAATTGTAATCCTTGGGAGTAAGACGACGTAGCTCTCGCGAAACCCAGTTGGGTAAATTCAGAAAATCAGTATTCGAAGACGATGTGCGAGCGTTCTGGTGCTACAGTCATACAAAGTGCGTCTAAAAGTTCGGTGAATGGTATCAGAAAATAAAGGAAACAAGAGTTACAAACAAAATACCTTTCCTGACCTTCAGAGAAGTCACCATTAGGTACAACACACATCCGACATCGGTAGTAACTCTGTTGGAAATTGTTAGCAAACGCTTCTTGTGGGGCACCGTCGGTACGCGTTGCTGGATATCCGCAACGTTTGCGAATGTTGGTGAACAATAAAGCATACATTGTGTTTGAGAATGAGAGTAGAAGAGTTGAAGATAAGCATACACAGCTCCCGATCATCCGCACTCGTTCGATGTTATCTGGGATTTTGCTTGTTAAACAGAACGCTGCTCATCCTCGTCACCGTCCAAAACGTTTAAACATCTCAATCACTTTTTGCTCACTGCTTCATCATCGTACACTGGCACTAACAGTCTATGAATCTTCGTCGTCGTTTTCCCTAATTTGAAGCAAAATTTATTGTTACCACTTGCCTCCATTTTGCGATCCATTTAGCTGTGACACGAATGTGACGGGTGCTTGCGGATGATCGGCGGCTGTCTTTGAGAACGGTAGCCGAAGGGTTGAAGATAAGCAAAGACAGTGTAAGCACCATTTTTCACGAACATTTGCAGACATATATCCAACAATGCGTGAACGCGATTCTTCGAGCGATTCCAGAAGATGCGTTTGCTGATTGTTTCCAACAGCATTACGGCCAATTACAGGTGATTTATATACACACCAAGACAAAAAAAACCAAAACAAACAAATGATTACATTTTCTAAAAATGAGATAATTCATTCAAGAGACAAAAGTTGCACAAACTCAGCAAGTCAATAACACATTGGTACACGTCTGGCCCTTATCAAAGCAGTTATTCACCTTGACGTTAACTGATAGATATGTTGCATGTCTCCCTGAGGAATATCACGTCAAATTCTGTCCAATTGGCGCGTTGGATGTTCAAAGCCCCGAGATGGTTAGAGGATCCTGCGCATGATCCTCCAGACGTTCTCAATTTGGGAGAGATCCGACGACATTGCTGGCCAAGCTGCAGTTTGGCAAGCACGAAGACAAGCTATAGAAACTCTCTTCAGGTGGAGGCGGGAATTACAGTGCCGAAATGTAAGCCCAGGATGGCTTGCCATGAAAGGCAACAAAACTGGGCGTAGAATATCGACGACGTACCGCTGTGCTGTGAGGGTACTGCGGATAACGACCAAAGGGATCCTTCTATGAAAAGAAATGACACCGCAGACCATGACTGCTAGTTCTCGGTTGGCATCTCACCGCTGTCCGAGGCGTACCCAGACAAGCCTTCGCTGGTCTTCGGGGCTCGGTTCAGAGCGGAACTCATCACCGTAACATAATTACAGAGCAAATAAACACACAAATTAACACATCTGACTTCCTGATAAAAATGCTCGAAAACTCACAAGATAGCACTTTGCTGAGATCTTCTTCTGGTATCAAGCCTCTGAACTAGTGTATTATTTTCTCAAATAACAGTCTGCCAATCACTGGTCTTACAATGGGCATAAATTTCGATAATAATTAAATTTGTTGGCTTACCTGTGGAAAAGGAACGCTCGTGTGTTCTGCATCATGTCACTATTTAGATAATGACGAAACTGTCAAAAATAAAATTTCATTTACCGTGCTTGCGATGTGTAATGTAAGACGGTATTTTATCACTTTTCAAAAAAGAAGTTTCTGCAGCACACAACGCGCGGTGTGCAATGCGAGTATGCAAAACACATTCATAAAGGTAAAGAATGAAAAATGAGGAACTAAACTTAACGACCGATAAATGAGAACAAGACTTAAAGTTAAACTGCTTCATTAAGCCAGAACAACAATACACGTTTTCATAAATTTCCTTCAACTAGACAAATCAGCAAAATATTTCTTAATAACTTTCCTTGACATTTGTTTCAATTATAAGACAAATCCATGAGCTTCACTATAAAAGTTTTACAGTAAACTTTAACCAGACGCATTTCTCTAACAACAAGAAACAACACAATTAAAACTAGATTACCTTAGAAAACTTTCCTTCTGACAATCTTGCAGTCATATCATCTCAGTTCAACAAAATTATTCCTCAGAATATATTAATACAAAATCCTTTTTAAATAATGCTGCCTTCACTACACGGAAGGTCAGCTTCCATCCTTTACAAACCAAGTACACTGCCAGATTATCAAACACACGCTCCTTGCTACTCTCTTCAAAAGAGGAAACCTCTGTGACAAACATCTGTGCTATCAAGCACAGACTTACATAGAATATGGTTATATCGGTACTACATAGGTTGAGTACATTTGTCAAATTCACAGCTTCATTCACATTTATGGCCAAAACTATCTAAAAATCTTCATGGCAAATAGGACAGTCCCCTTTTATATTCAACAAATTTGTCAATTAATGCCAAGCCGTACATTTTTCATTTTGTACATTGACATCACGTCTACCTTCCGTCCCCTTCGGATAGTTCCTTCGTGAAGCGTCGTATTTTGTTTTTCTCTTGGTATTGTGAAAAGCAATGGTTCTACAACACGCCCTTGCGGCACGCCCGAAATTACTTTTATCTCTGAAGACTTCTCTCTGTTGAGAATGATATGCTGTGTTCTATTTGCTAGGAATTCTTCAACCCAGTCACACAGTTGTTCTGATATTCCGGATTTTGTCCATTAGGCGGCAGTGAGGATCAGTATGGAACGCCTTCCTGATGTAAAGGAATACGGCACCTGCTTGGGTGCCTTATCTACTGCTTTCCGGGCTCGTGGACAAACAGAGTGAACTGAGTTTCACACAGTCGTTGTTTTCAGCATCCACATTAATCCCTACAGAGGAGAGTTTCGGTCTCCCTAAATGCCTTAACACGCGAGTGTAAGACATGTTTCTAAATTTTATCACACACTAACGTCAAAAACATAGGCCTATAGTTCTGAGTCTATTCGATGACCATTCTTCCGCAGCTCGTGGTCGTGCGGTAGCGTTCTCGCTTCCCGCGCCCGGGTTCCGGGGTTCGATTCCCGGCGGGGTCAGGGATTTTCTCTGCCTCGTGATGACTGGGTGTTGTGTGATGTCCTTAGGTTAGTTAGGGTTTAAGTAGTTCTAAGTTCTAGGGGACTGATGACCATAGATGTTAAGTCCGATAGTGCTCAGAGCCATTTGAACCATTTGATGACCATTCTTGAAAACAGGAATAACATGAGCATTTTTCCAACCAGCAGCTACGGTACAATGCTGCTAGAAGAGCAGCAAGTTCCGACGCATACTCTATGTAGAACAGTATAGGTAATCCGGAAGTCGAGTGATTTTTTTCACTGTTGAGCGATTTCATTCGATTTTCTGTTTCACACTCACACGATGTTTGTCATTTTGACGCTCGTACGACTATACGGAGCAGGAACCACAGTAAGAGTCCCCTCAGTGAAACAATTTTAGTAAAACGAATTTCGTATTTTGATCTTATGTGTTAGCCTCCGTTTCGATACGATTGTGTTCACAGATTGCATGGAGAATTGGTTTCGATCCGTTTACTGATTTAACGTAAGACGAAAACTTTAGGAAGATAGGTAGATGGAATTTTAGTTTCGAATTCGTTGAACGCTTCACGTATGGATTACATTACGATAATTTTGGCATCTTTCAGTTTTGTATGTTTGTGAGGCTTTGATTGAGTACAAATTTTATTAGTACCAGTATTACTGTCGCCAATGTCCGAACCAATGCAATTAAAGAAAGGCATCATTTAGATGCTGAAAATGAATATTGCAACATTAGGTTATCAAGATAAGCAAGAACTGTTGGATTTTCTTTCGATATATCGTATTCTAAATGGAGACTATAGTCCTAGGCACACAAATTCTGAAATGAGGGCGATGATCTTATCAAATGCATTTATCTACTGCATAATTTGATAATTGACACAGACGTTACAGATCACTGTCTTAAACTGAAAATTATCGTACATAACTCTAAATTTGACACGTAATCAAGCTGCACCAGAAGACGAACTCGAAAGGACGAAAATATTCGCTATTCCTTCAAAACGTATCTTCGTCGCAATCTAATGTATGTTATTACAGTTATTACTGTGAAAATAAACTTTTTTGCATGTGTTCAAAACTGTAACTTGATTCTAAAATTTATTCAGAACTAACCTAATTATGATGGTTCTTGCCTTTCTGTTCCGGCAGTGCAGCCCTAGCAAGTATTTTGTATTTCACCAATAAAACTTCATACGTCCATCATAGTGCCAACTAAGAAAACTCAAACAGTGATTTCCGACGTGACTCTTATTGCTTCTTAATTACCAAACGTGGGTCAGAGCGAAGCCTCTTTATAAACACAGTTAAGCGAATGCTGTTCACACTTTTCGCCGCTACGCTAGCGTAGTTTATCGCAGCTCCATCGTAAACGTTCCATTATGCTATTTGTACTAAGAGTGTTCCTGACGAGAAATGAAAGGAAAAATTGAGCAAATTCAAGGAAGACCTGTTCGGGTTCAGAAAGGGTAAAGGAACAAGAGATGCAATTGGCTGTCTTAGGAGGATTTCAGAAAGAATAATGGAAATGATAAAGGGGGTTTATCAACGAGGAGACATTATTCTGTAGAGTAAACTGGAGTATACCGCTGCGAATGTTAAAGTGTTGACATAAACTGGAAAGATAGGTTATTTAAAGGGAATGTACACAAAGAAAAAGTGAAAGTTGGGAATGACGAGATGGCAGAGATGAGCATTGGAAGAAATGTAAGACAAGTATTCTCATTGTCACAGAAGATAATCAACAGATACGGGGATAGACTGATGGGTAAGGCCATAAAGGATGCAAGAGGCATAGCAGTTGCAGGAGGAAAGATAGTTTCTATTAAATACGCAGATGATAAAGCAATAATGATGGAGCCAGAAGGTGAACAGCAACAGACGTTAAGTATTGCAAGAAGGGGCGAGGCGTACGAAATGAAGATAAATATAGAAAAGACAAAACTTATGAGAATAAGCTGGATGGAAGCGCCAGTTAACATATTCTTAGACGGAAAAAAGCTAGAACAAGAAAAATCCTTTCTGTAACTGAGAAATTAGTGATACGGAGTGGAAGCTGCGCGGAAGAAATAAGGATGAGATTATCTATGTGAAAGAGAGCATTTGAAATGGTGGAGCATTACTAAGATCTAGAAGAATTCCAACAGAGGTGAAGGAAATTTTTGCTAAGCGGTATGTGTGGTAATAAAATAAAATAAATGAGAGGATCCGTAGAAAGTTTTGAAATACTGCTTGCAGTGTTGATTTATTCAACTTTATTTGCCCCGTTTCGATGTGTAGTATATTCTCCGTGATCGCCTATTTCATAAAATTAACTGCTATCCAAACCAGTTAGTAAAATGCGGGTAGCCGCGCTTCTGCTCTTGCTCGCGGACATATTCTCGTTTCCTATGTTTACAGTGCTTTAGGCTGAAAGAAATCTGGAATATTTTTCAGTTTTACGTATTGACCAACAATATTTCTTCCTTCAACATCAGTCTATTTTAGCTTCTTTATTCATTGAGTTAATTGCGCTCAGATGTGTATGTGGTGTCACCGCCAGACACCACACTTGCTAGGTGGTAGCCTTAAAATCGGCCGCGGTCCGTTAGTATAAGTCGGACCCGCGTGTCGCCACTATCAGTGATTGCAGACCGAGCGCCGCCACACGGCAGGTCGAGAGAGACGTCCTAGCACTCGCCCCAGTTGTACAGCCGACTTTGCTAGCGATGGTTCACTGACAAAATACGCTCTCATTTGCCGAGACGATAGTTAGCATAACCTTCAACTTCGTCATTTGCTACGACCTAGCAAGGCGCCATTACCAGTTACTATTGATACTGTCATCATGTACCGTCAAGAGCGACGCTCATCATTTATGGATTAAAGTTAAGTATTCCACCAGCTACGTCCGTTATTTGCTAAAGTCTAATTTCCTTGACCTGTTCCAGACCTCACGCCAGCCTGCGTGAGCTAAAACGCGTGCCTTTCGGCTTCCTCTAATATCACGGTGTTGGCTCTCCTGCCAACCCACAACAGTATATTACAATCGTATCATAATATTTGGATCCAGATACTGTGCACAACGAGATTGCACTTTGGCAAGCAAACAGACCGAGAACGTAACACCGGATGACTGTTTCAAAACGTCTTTTGTTGTTCCATGGCCGCAACACACCTCCAAGTCGCGACGTCTAGGAACAAGCGGTCCACAGGAGGTATCCTGCACCCATGTACCTTGTATTACCTGGACATAATAGTAAACCGTTTTCCCCACAATATGCTGTCTGGAAGTTAGCTACTTACAAAACCGTTTATCAAATGTCACGATCCATCTTTTGTCCTTTAGAAGGACCAAAAGTGAACCCATAATTCTCCCTACAGTGACGTGTTACACCTCATGCTATTTAGAAGAATGCTTAAGAGGAAGTGGACTGATAGACCTGAGTTATCAGAAAGAGGAAAAAATTTTAGCTGGGACATACACTACGTAGGAATCGTCTGCAACAAATAATTATAGAGGTGAAGTGGAAGGAGTGAGAGGAAGAGGTAGGAAAAAAATTAGAGCGATGTATGACGCTGGAAATGGACGAACATGCAGACGGACGAATGAAGATACTCGGAATGGGGCACGATGAAGAGACTGCAGTTGAGACCTGTCGCAAGACAGTGCACTGAAGAAGAAGAAGAAGGAGGAGGTATGTTACACGATATCGGCAGTGTTAGCAGCAGACAAGGTAATGGCGATTGCGAGACGGTGGCGATGGCGTTGGCAGGGACGCGAGGTCATCCGGGTGGCTGCTCACACGCGAGCGATCAGGTCAGCGCTGGCGCAGCAGCGGCGGCAGCAGGCCAGGCAGGGGCTGTTTGCGGCCGTAATTGGCTCAGCGGTGTGCCGGCGAGGGCTCAGCTCATTACTGTCGGCCCCGTGCGCCCGTTCCGAACCCTTACTCTGTGTCCACCCAGCCGTCTTCATCGTGCACAGCCTGCGACTAGCGCCTCGTATTACCTGGCTGGCACACACGGTCATTGTGCTGGCGTGTTACTGGAGCGGCGGGTTCACCACGATATCCCCAATCTTTTGCAAGGCCCCAGAACCTGTTACCAGTATTGTCGCTCTACAGCAGGCACGCCACAAACAAAGACTAAGATGGGCCGAGTAAACAAGACGTGACTCGACACAGGATAGTTGCACTGCCTAAGGTTCAAATGGCTGTGAGCACTATGGGACTTAACTTCTAACCTCATCAGTCCCCTAGAACTTAGAACTACTTAAACCTAACTAACCTAAGGACATTACACACATCCATGCCCGAGGCAGAATTCGAACCTGCGACCGTAGCGGTCGCGCGGTTCCAGACTGTAGCGCCTAGAACCGCTTGGCTAACCCGGCCGGGACTGCCTAAGGGAAGCACAATAACTGCTCCAAAAGATATTCTTTTGTTCGAGGTTTCTGCTAAATCTACACCCCCTTTGTTACGCGTAGTGGCTAGTTTGATTTGTTATTTAATTTTCTACTATTTTACTATCATCTTTTAGACATAACATTTGGCTGTGGTGTGGTCTTCTGCTTAGAAGCTGCGTGTAATTTGGCGGTCGCTACAGCCATTTTCCGAGAGCACAGTTTGAGACGATCTAATTCTGGTGTGAGGCGTTCTTCCAACTTAGCCACACAAGTAATCCGGATCTGACAGTGGTCCAATTGTAATGGAGGCAGAACGCCGAGCAGGACCGAGGTGGAGCTCAGACTGAGGTCCTCCAATCAATTGCACCTGACTGTAGACTCTGAGCCACCCTCGTTAGCATGGTTGGCTCGTCATGCTGTCCACATATGGAACGAGAGTGGCGGTGGTGACATCAGGTATATTCACTGGTGTGCAAAACTGAAGGAGGAAGGTAACGTTCGATGATGTATCATTGCTAAGTAGTATAGATCGATGAAACTTGGACCATGTGTGGAAAGTATAGTGGAGAAGTTAGTAGAAATACGCTATGAGATAAAGAGGAATAACACCTTTTTTAAGACAATAATTAAACTCAAGTCACTGCAATGCACAATGGTCCCTTGGACAGTACAAAAGGCGAGACATGGTTCTTAATTGTGTGTGTGATTTTCCACGCACGGCAATGCATGCAACGTGCTCCTATGCTGTCCACATGTTGGTAGAGTGTTCCATTCATCCACCAGCGCAGCCGACATCTGGTGGATGGTCGTTGCTGCATGTGGACATGCTGCACATCCCACCTACGTTCGATGGTACTTAAGCTGGAAACGGCAAGACCAGTCCATTCACCGAATACCCTCTCGTTCCAAGAGCTGCTCCACCTGTGATGCTCGATGCGGTCGCGCACTGTCATCCATAAAAATGAAGGAAGCACATGGGGAAGACGTACAGTGTCACAATAACGTATACCGATGAGAGTACCGTGTTCAAAGAGTCGGTCAGTTCGCCCATGCAGTACCCCACACCATAACACCTGAACGACCAAAACGGTCATGTCAGAGGCAGTCGAATTACCCTACAATCTTCTTCTGGTATAGTCCTTCTGGAAGTATCCGTGTCTATTCTTCATGGCACACTGTTGTCCAGCGCCCGCCTCATCAGTCGTTGAACTAGAGCCAACAGTCTGTTCAGTTTGTAGCTACGCTGCTCTCGTGTTTGTTCCGCCAATCATTCTGCCTTTCTCCAAGTCCGAAAGATGTTACTAGCTGCCGCGCGGAGTGGCCGCGCGGTTTGAGGCGCCATGTCACGGACAGCGCGGCCCCTCCCGCCGGAGGTTCGATTCCTCCCTCGGGTATGAGTGTGTATGTTGTTCTTATCATATGTTAGAGTGTAGGTCTAGGGACCCATGACCTCTGCAGTTAGGACCCTTAGGAATTCACACACACACTTTTTGTTATTAGCTGCTCCATTACGTCCTCTGGGCATGCTAGGATCTCCACCTCGAAAGTTCCAGTAACGTTACACTCCCAGTAACCATCATGTACTCACACAATTCTTCGTCTGTAGGGAAAACACTATTCTGTAATGTAAGTAAACTCAAGTACGACAGAAATTTAAATCACTATATGCCACATCAGTGGAAATATTGCGTATAAATTTGATGTTGTTCGGTCAAGATGTTCATGGTACAATACTTTCCTTTTCTGTAAGTATAGTGTTACTGTGAATGACTTGCAACTACACAGTATCTAATATATGTTATTCTTTTCTTCAAATTGTCACTGAAGTAGCTAGTGCATGTGTCCGTTTCGTGAGATAGAAAGTGAGTTCGATTTGCAAAGATCTTCTCTTTGGGGTTGTCAACTATTGTCCCATGCCTTTAGCTATGTACGTCCTCGGTAGTAACGATGAAGCTAGTTCGCTCAATCGCACCGGCAACAGTAAGGTTATTTAAGGCTCGAATGGAGTCTAGTAGGACCTCAGTCTACGGTATACATGAAATGTATTCCCAGTTGCGAATATGAACAACCATCAGTTGTATAATGCCTGTGTTATTCCGAATCACGATACAATGTTCCTTTTGACATGCATGCAATGCAGTGCATACAAAATCGTATTTATCCGCCGACACCGGGCACTCGACTTTCAAGTACATGTCTCCGCTGTACGGAAATATACATAATGGATGCACGAATACAGGTTGTAGACACATGGTTGACGACATATGGAACTTTTGGTCTCCTCATGAGTGATACTCAGACAGCCAAATCAAGTTTGCTTTCCGCAGTCGTGCGGCTTGGACGTCTGTTTACGTCCCTGCCGCGGAGCTTGGCACCCACGCGGCTGTTTACTTTGTGTTAGCCTTCGCTAGTGCTTGCACTTTCGAACTAGAATGGCTCATTCGTAGCGACAATCGCCGCGCGGAGTGGCCGCGCGGTTTGAGGTCCTAAGTCATGGATTACGCGGCCCCTCCCGCCGGAGGTTCGAGTCCTCCCTCGGGCATGGGTGTGGGTGTTGATCTTAGCATAAATTAGTTTCAGTACTGTGTAAGTCTAAGAATCGCTGACCTCAGCAGTTTTGGTCTCTTAAGAATTCACATATATTTGAACATTTTTTGTACCGACAATCTGTTATCAAGATCAGCTTTAATACTGAATTTGCACGACCGAAGGCATTTGTAGAACGATTTATACGTGAAGAAATTTAAACTGAATTACATGATATGGCTGGCATCCACTTCTCTGTCACAAGCAGTGTAGTCTACGTCAAACTCGTCAACGACACGGTGTGTGACAAGATCGTACGCTACCATAAAGATGGACTCAAATTTGAACTTTCTGACGGCAATGTCGGAACGGTAGCTATTGACCATGCGGGGCTTAGATTGAGAACTGTCAGAGTGCTTGAGCTACCATTTGAGGTTCCGGCTGAGACCGTGGTTAATGCGCTACAACCCTATGGTCAGGTCACATAGCAGAAAAATGGACAACTTCTACCACGTACCCGGTACTTAATGGTGTGTGACAAATGCGGATCGAGCAATCAAAACATGTGCCGTCTTATCTCACAGTTGGAGGCTGTAGAGCAACAGTCATTTACGATGGTCAGCCAAAGACTTGCTCAGGTTCTGGTCAGGAAGGCAACGTTCTCTCAGCGTATCCCCAACGAAGAATTGCACAGACACCGACAGAGGAATGTGTAGCAACACCTGTGGCGACGTCTCTCCGTCTCACATATTCAAATGTGCTCCGAAAGGACGCCCCACTGAACAGAGACAGCGCCCAACAGCTGGACAGGATAGTCGAAAAGCCGACTACGGCGGATGACGACGGTGGCGACGCCCCCCACCGAGCAGCAACGACCGATACCATCAGTACAGAGATCGGATGAGCAAATGGTCATCGACAGTTGAATAGTGCCAACGGCTACCTTCTTGTCAGACTGCAACGGCGGCAGAGACAGTCGCCTACATTCGCATACGGAAACGCACACGCGTAAGCAACGGTCTCCGAAACGGCGCATGAAACGACGTCTAGCCCCGTCGGACGACTCCTTAATACGTATGCAGAGCGACGATCAAGAGACGACCGAGACCACACGGCGGGGGCGACGCCCCTCTATAGTTAAACTTATAACCAACGACGACGGACAGGACGGAGTCACGTAACGTACCAGTACAACAGCAGACTGCGTAAGCTCCCATGACCGATATACATGCGACGGAACGAAGACAACCATATCATCTTGCTTCTATCAATATCAATAACATACGGTCGCAGATTAAGTTGTCCTTACTCAAAAATGGTTCAAATGGGTCTGATGACTATGGGACTTAACTGTCCTTACTCAAAGATATGCTACAAGCTGCTGACATCGACAGCGGTCTCCTACAAGAAGTATAAGTCGATGAATTTCTTGTCATGTACGGGTACATATCCTACATATCACACGCCTCCGAAACTGGCAGTGGCTTGGCAATATTTCTTAAAGAAGGCATCACGGCAGAGGATGTACTCTACCTACCGTCGGCACAGGGATTAGCAATGACAGTACTTGACGTACGACTCATCAACATCTATGCATCGTCCTGTGCAGACAGGAGGCGAGGGCGTTCCCGCTTGTTCGCACGATGAAATTGCCCTGCTCTTCCAAGGTCGACACTACTTAAATTGTGTACTTGCACCGAAGGACCAATTTCCTCGATATACCCCGTGCTCAGAACTACGAATATTGGTACAGAGTATGCAACTGGTTGACATATGGGACATGAAATAGATTCCCCATTGTGATGTGCGTTTCTTTTTTATGTAATGCGTTATTTGTCGTATGACAACGTAGTGGTTTAACGTCACTTACAAGCTGTATGTGAACCAGGACATGGTTTAATTTGTGAAAGATATTCATTGAAATTTGAAGCGTAGTTGAAAAAGTATTTCTTTTTAACATAATTTTAATGTGTTTTCCATTTCTGACGTATCTTTACCTTTCCAAAATTTACTACTTAACAATTTTACGCCAGTCTGGTTTATAGTTATCCTGTTCAGCTTATATTATTAATCTCATTTTTTAATACCAACAAAAAGGTAGTTGTTTCCTATTGTTCCATTTAAATGTAAAAAAACGCGGTAGACAACTTACTTAAAAAAAAAGGCGACTGCTCGCAATAAGCGGGAAATCCCGGTCGAGTCCCGGTCCAGCACAAATTTTCGTTGTCCTCATTCCGTTATACAGGTAATGGTTGTACATATTCGTAACTGCATATATGTTTCGTGTATTTCAGGAACATTGTATCGTAATTCGGATAACATAGGCGCTGCAGTATCGTGTCACTCTCCGGTTGTCGACTTGGTGATATGACCAGAGTTGAATCTAAAAGGGTTTTACCGTGTGGTATGGCCTACGTCTACATCTGCACACACACTTTGCAAGCCACTGTATAGTGTGTGGCGGATGGCGCTCTTGATAACAGCATCAACTGCCCCCTTCCCTGTCACGAATGGTTCGTTGGATTTATGTTGTCGATAAATCTCTGGATGAACTCTAAATTCTCCGATTTTCTCATTGTGGTCATTTCGCCTACGCTTTCCGGGACGTACTCTCTGAATTTCAGCAGTAAACGTGTCCTTTATTCACGACGCTTCTCTTGCAGCATCTACCACTGGAGTCCGTTGAACATCTCTGTTATGCTCAAACGCTGACTAATCGATCCCGTGAAGAAACGCGCCGCTCTTCGTCAGATCTTCCCTAGCTCTCCCATTTGGCCCAACCTGGTAAGAATCGAAGACTCACCAGCAGCACTCAAAAAGCGGTCATAAACATGTTTTGTAAGCTGTTATTATTGTGGCTGAATTAAATTTCTTATGAAGTTGCTTTTTATGACCGGCCGAAGTGGCCGTGCGGTTAAAGGCGCTGCAGTCTGGAATCGCAAGACCGCTACGGTCGCAGGTTCGAATCCTGCCTCGGGCATGGATGTTTGTGATGTCCTTAGGTTAGTTAGGTTTAACTAGTTCTAAGTTCTAGGGGACTAATGACCTCAGCAGTTGAGTCCCATAGTGCTCAGAGCCATTTGAACAATTTTTTTTGCTTTTTATGAAACTCAACTTTGTATCGACTTACCTTCGCTTTTTTATGTAGTCATTACACATTACCTCATTATGGACTGTTAGTTCTTGTTATTTTATGGTAATTACTGTTTCCAGAGATTGTCCCCAAGAGTATAATCGAACGGTAGCGGATTTCTTCGTGTATTCATGCGCAATAGGCTACATTTATTTACTCTCAGGTTCAGACGCTAGTTCCTGCAACAGTGATACATCCTCTGCAGGTCTTCCTGCAGTTCCCTACAGTCTCCTTTTCAAAATTGCCTGAATCGCTTGTAAAATGTTAAAGATGTCAGTACTACTGTCACAGCATGTATACTCAGTAATATTACTGTTGACTTCCTTGATTGTTGATGTTCTGAATTGTGGCATATTTTTTAATAATCGATTGTTTCTATGACACTTAAGCTCTTTAGGTGCAGTCAACTGTTTCACTTGAAATATGTTAGTGTACCTCAAAGCACACCTTAAAAGTTGCTGGCACGTTCCCTTTCTGCTCGCGCCAGACAAGCGCTGCCTCGCGAACACTGAGGGGCTATCAGGCTCTTGGCGATGGTCACGTTGCGTAAGCAGAGATATAACTCAGACGGGCGCAGGTGCCGCCCATTCCATGACCACCGACTGTCGGCCCGCTGCCAGGTTTAATATTAAAAACCAGATGCGCAAAGTGGGCGAGCAACCTTCAGGGTGCTATGACGTTATAGCTGCAAGTGGTGTTACGATGGCTACAAGATGCGACGTCACTCTACGTGTGCCGTCCTTGCTCTCTCTCTCTCTCTCTCTCTCTCTCTCTCTCTCTCTCTCACACACACACACACACACACACACACACACACACATACACAGACACTGATGTTAAGACTTTCTTCCAACTGGTACTTGTATTACTTTCCATGTTTAATGCCTCTTGTAGTTGTCTCATCAAATATTGTTTTTTATTTTACTTAGTTCATTTATTTAACGCAAACTGTTACATAGTCACAGTTTTCAATATGATGTTAATGTTTTTCCTGTTTGATTCTTTTGTATTTGTGTATTGTTCAGCCTTTTTTACCTTTTAAAATGCAGCACCACCACACTCGCAAAGATTGCATTTACAGTAAGTTCCTTCACACTCCTCCATTTTCCTGCAGTTATTCATTTCTGTTCATCTTAATGATTTTTCTTAAGTTCGTTATGTATTCTGTGGTTACATTGATAATTCTTTCTTCTTTTAATTGGTTTGTGTATCACTCTCCATGTAGTATCGTTCCGGAAGTAGCATTGACAACTACTTATTTTATTTTATTAGTTTTGTTTGTTAATAGAAACTGTTTTGCATGCATGCTCTTCCTATTTTGTGTTTTTTCCTGTCTACTTTGTTTTTATTTTTATATATTTACTGTGCAATTTTTTACGTTTTACATTGCATTAACACCACACTGTCAAAGTTATTACTTACCGTATGTTTCTACTTCAATATAGACTTGTAACTTCTCTTCCAAACATTGTAACTTCTTTGTCGACAGTACTCGGTAAATGTCTGAAGATGGACTTGTAAGCTGAAAATCGGTTAACACAATAAAAGTAATACTGTAGAACAAAAGCAAACTAGTGCTTTTCTTTTATTGCACACTAATGAGATTAAACGTTATAATCACGGCGCACCGCGATACCGAATGTCTCCAGCAGGCGTTGTGGGCACATGGAGCGGTAAGGAAAGTGTATAAGCGGAATTGTGACTATTGGAGAATCTTTTCAGCAACGAAGCGCGCTGCAAATGGGGGAAATCCACTGACATAAATGACTCTGACGAAGGGCAGATTGTTACAGCCTTGTGCCTCGAACGAGCATATCGGAAATGGTGAAGCTGTCCTCAGCAACTACGACAATGAAACCACGAGTAGGCGACAAGGTGTTTGATGTCCACGCATCGTAGAACGCGGATGTTGCAGGCTTGCGGGCGCTCTAAAGCAGGACAGGTCGCAGTGTGTGAGCAGATCTGACGACAGAATTCAGTGCTTGAAATGAAATGTATTCGCAGTTGCAAATTTGGACAACCAACAGCTGCATAATGGAATGACAATGAAAATTTGTGCCGGACTGGAATTCGAACCAGGATTTCCCGCTTATCGCGAGCGGTAGCATTACTATTAGACTATCCGAGCAGCTCTCACGGCCAGACCCAAACCTCCACATATCGCCAACCATGTGTCTACGGCCTGTAGTCGTACATCCATTATGCATATTCGCGTACAGAGGAGATATTTCAATTCAAATTCGCTTGCCCGGTTTCGGCGGGTAAATAAAAGCATGTATGTCCGAAGGAACTTTGCATCGTACTTCTGAACAAAACAGGCACTGATATATCATACCGAGTAAACTGCTGTTGCAGGCACAAATGCTTCAGAACACGCCGCTCGGTTTCCGTTGCTGGTGATACGCCAGTATGGCGATGACGAATACACGCTTCCAATGTGCGTTCACCGCGATGTCGCCAAAGACGGATGCGACCATCATGATGCTGTAAAAAGAATCTGGATTCATCCGATAAAATGACATTTTGCCATTCGTGCACCCAGGTTCGTCGTTGAGTACACCATCGCAGGCGCTCCTGTGTGTGATGCAGCGTCAGGGGTAACCGCAGCCACGGTCTCCGAGCTGTTAGTCCATGCTGCTGCAAACGTCGTCAAACTGTTCGTGCAGATGGTTGTTGTCTTGCAAACGTCCCCATCTGTTGACCCAGGGATCGAGACGTGGCTGCACGATCCGTTACAGCCATGCGGATAAGATGCCTTTCATCTCGACTGCTAGTGATACGAGGCCGTTGGGATGCAGCACGGCGTTCCGTATTACCCTCCTGAACCCACCGATTCCATATTCTGCTAACAGTCATTGGATCTCGACCAACGCGAGCAGCAATGTCGCGGTACGATAAACCGCAATTGCGATAGGCTACAATCCGACCTTTATCAAAGTCGGAAACGTGATGGTACGCATTTCTCCTCCTTACACGAGGCATCACAACAACGTTTCACCAGGCAACGCCGGTCAACTGGTGTTTGTGTATGAGAAATCGGTTGGAAACTTTCCTCTTGTCAGCACGTTGTAGGTGTCTGAAATGCTAATCATTTGAATAACACAGCATCTTCTCCCTGTCGGTTAAATTTCGCGTCTGTAGCACGTCATCTTCGTCGTGTAGCAATTTTAATGGCCAGTAGTGTATTTTTCAAAAGTCAGATCAGTCTCACTTCCAGCCGGATTCCGTCAGTTGTTCTTCCCTCTGTAGATAATTACTGTTAGTACTCGGCAGCACTGACATATTTAACTGACGGATCGATAATGCTCGCGCCTGTCCGTGCATGGCTCCTTTGGTACTGGGATTGTTACATTCCAGAGGGTTGCATGCACCAGTATATTGTGAAACCAGTTCTACAGTATGACCTATTGACGTCGCGGGTGAGGAGAAGGGTGAAAAGAGAGGCAACGTACTCGTAGGCCTGGGCGCCAAGTGGGCCTGTCCCGGTGTCCCACTGACCTTGCCGTATTGATCAGGGCGCGCCCTGGCCTCCCACACGCAGCTTGGCGCAGTCCGCGGCCAGGCCAGCGGTCTCGACCCGCGAGCACACGCCGGTGGTACTGCTGCCGTTTCTGTACCTCCAGCAATGCGCACAGTAGGGGGAGGCGGGAGGGAGCCCAGCCTGTGGCTGAGCCGCTGCCACTGACCTAGCGGCACGTGACTGACACGCCGCCGGCCCTGGCGGTCAAGGGGTCGCCGCGCGTGCGCACTACGGCGCGCGCACCGGGCTCCTACCGAATTCTGACGTCATTATCCGGGGTCGCTCCTTCAGCGACACAACAGGCTGCAGACTTTCGGAAATTAGGAGAGGCGGTGGCAGCGCAACGACGAGAAAAGTAAGCGATCTTACGGATTTACAGCAAACACAAAACCACAAAGCGGCGTAAGGAATAGCACCAAGACTTGAACTAAATTTCCACTTGGTGTAATGAATGGCAACTATCTCTAAATGTAGGTAAATGTACGGACAGTAAATGTACGGGCGTCCACAAAGTACGAGAACGCATCGCTGTTCCTTGCAAAACGTTCAGCTCCTCTCAAAGCTCTTTCTTTCTGATATGCCAGAGTTTCAGCGTTACGGCGGCAGTCGAGGTGTGCCCATGTACGCGGTCAGCGCTGCAGCATCAATAGTACTGATCGCTTCATTGATTCGTGTACGAAGGGTAGCAGTCTCATTGACTGGTCAGTGTACCGGGTGTACAAAAAGCCAGTATAAATTTGAAAATTTTATAAACCACGGAATAATGTAGATAGAGAGGTAAAAATTGACACACATGCTTAGAATGACATGGGGTTTTATTAGAACCAAAATAAAAACAAAGTGTTGCTAGACGCGTGAAAGATCTCTTACACGCGTCGTTTGGTGATGATCGTGTGCTCAGCCACCACTTTCGTCATGCTTGGCCTCCCAGGTCCCCAGACCTCAGTCCGTGCGATTATTGGCTTTGGGGTTACCTGAAGTCGCGAGTGTATCGTGATCGACCGACATCTCTAGGGATGCTGAAAGACATCAGACGCCAATACTCACCATAACTCCGGACATGCTTTACAGTGCTGTTCACAACATTATTCCTCGACTACAGCTATTGTTGAGAAATGATGGTGGACATATTGAGCATTTCCTGTAAAGAACATCATCTTTGCTTTGTCTTACTTTGTTATGCTAATTATTGCTATTCTGATCAGATGAAGCGCCAGCTGTCGGACATTTTTGAACGTTTGTATTTTTTTTGTTCTAATAAAACCCCATGTCATTTAAATCATGTGTATCAATTTGTACCTCTCTGTCTACATTATTCCGTGATTTATTCAGTTTTCAAATTTATACTGACTTTTTGATATCCCGGTACACGTGAGCCTTCGCGCAACGCCAGAAAAAGAAGTCTAACGGCGTGGCACCGGGAGAACGTGAGGGGCTTGCAGTGGGACCATTACGACACATCCACCTCTCAGGAAATGCGTCGTTTAGTACATCCCGCTCGTTCCAGCTCCAATCCTGGAGGTGCGGCCCATCGAGCTGCGATAGCAGCAACTGTTGGAGCGTGTCGAGGTAAACAATTCGCGCTATGGATTTCTCTAAGAGAAATAAACCTGTCATCCTATCGCGCATTAGGCCACACCAAACATTAAGCATTGGACTATCACGGATGCGTCCACGTGCTCCGGTAGGTTTTGCGGAGTTGATTTCTGAATGCTTGCTTAGTCTCTGCCAGGGGAATCCCCGTCGCATCTAGAAATGAAAAAAATACCTTCTCGCACACGAAAGGGACGGGATTATACGAGCTGAGTGGAATTAACCTGAACGAGTGAATGCTAATCGCTTTTGTTTGTGTGGTTGATTGCTGTGCCAATGATAAGCGTTGTTATAACTGTTAGCAAAATCCGTAGATTCAGACTACCAGAGCGGAAATAAACGACAAACAGAAATAACATGTAAGAAAGATTACATATTACCTTCTCGCCGTATCCAAGAAAATGATATTTTGACAGAAAACTTTTGCCAGAGCGCTAAGGGCCAGTTGTAGAGCCCCAATTAGCAGCCGCTGAAGTTATATTCTCGAAATGACGTGACAAATGCGTTTCACGAACATCGCCGGCGGGTGTGGCCGAGCGGTTCTAGGCGCTTCAGTTTGGAACCGCGCGACCGCTACGGTCGCAGGTACGAATCCTGCCTCGGGCATGGGTGTGTGTGATGTCCTTAGGTTAGTTAGGTTTAAGTAGTTCTAAGTTCCAGGGGACTGATGACCTCAGATGTTACGTCCCATAGTGCTCAGAGCCATTTGAACCATTTTTTTTTTTTTTTTACGAACAAATAATTGCGCCTAACCGGAAAATAAATGCGGGATAATGGCTCTGAGCACTATGGGACTTAACATCTCAGGTCATCAGTCCCCCAGAACTTAGAACTACTTAAATCTAACTAACCTAAGGACTTCACACACATCAATGCCCGAGGCATGATTCGAACCTGCGACCGTAGCGGTCGCGCGGCTCCAGACTGCGGCGCCTAGAACCGCTCGGCCACCACGGCCGGCTAAATGCGGGATAACTGGACCGGTGATTCTGGAAGGGTTAGTGAAGTTAACAGGAGAATGCGTTTTGATAATGGCAGGAATAGTTACAGAATTAAGTGCTGACAAGATTGTTTGTTAGAACCAGGAACGAGAAGAAACGGGGACACCACAAAAATTATATGGAATAATACGACGATTCCAAATTTATATAAAATTTCCGTACTACTGCTACTAATTTTAGATCTCATGTTTGAGGCACTGTAGCAGATGAATGAAATGTGAAACCATTTCAACACATCAAAAAAAGTTTTGCATCACCTCGGTTCCGAGAGTTCCGGAACCTGTACAGAAAATTGGAATAGAGATCAACATAAACATCATTTCCGCCCTTTCTATCGCTCATGAAAACCACACATTGCATGTTGAACCACCATACAGAGGTGTACCACCATCAGAGGTGGTGGTCCAGATTGCTGTACACACCAGTACCTCTAATACCCAATAGCACGTCCTCATGCATTGATGCATGCGTGTATTCGTCGTGGCATACTATCCACAAGTTCATCAAGGCACTGTTGGTCCAGATTGTCCCACTCCTCAACGGCGATTCGACGTAGATCACTCAGAGTGGTTGGTGGGTCACGTCGTCCATAAACAGCCCTTTTCAATTTATTCCGGACATTTTCGATAGGGTTCATGCCTGCAGAACATGCTGGCCACTCTAGTCGAGCGATGTCGTTATCTTGAAGGAAGTCATTCATAAGATGTGCACGATAGGGGCGCGAATTGTCGTCCATGATACAAATGCCTCGTCAATATGCTGCCGTTTAGGTTGCACTATCGGTCGGAGAATGGCATTCACGTACTGCACAGCCGTTACGGTGCCTTCCAGGACCACCAGCGGCGTACGTCGGCCCCACACAGTGCCACCCCAAAACAGCAGGCAACCTCCACCTTGCTGCACTCGCTAGACAGTGTGTCTAAGGCGTTTAGCCTGGCCGGGTTGCCTCCCAAACACGTCTCCGAGGATTGTCTGGTTGAAGGCATATGCGACACTCATCGGTGACGAAAACGTGTTGCCAATTCTGAGCGGTCCATTCGGCATGTTGTTGGGCCCATCTGTACCGCGCTGCATGGTGTCGTGTTTGCAAAGATGGACCTCGCTATGGATCTAAATCCAGTGACGTGCGGTAGAAGAATGCTGTGTGAAGAGACGTGCCACAACACTTTGGAACACTTAAGACCAAATAGCATGTCTTACATTTCCTCGAACATGTATGTTTCATGTATAAAACTCCCCAGAAGGGTGTGCTCTACAAAATGAACACATTTTTGAAAAATAGATTTTTTAACATTTTTGATGTCCTATCCCAAACGCTCGAGGGGGAGGCCGGCGCCACTATCAAGTTTTTGGCCAGTTCGGAAACATCGTAGATCCGGGGCTGCAGAAATGTGGAATGTTGCTATAATTAAAAACAGGCACTTTTTCAGGCAGTCTTTGTCAAAATCTATGGAAGTCAGCATGGAAAACGAGAATGCATACCGCAGAGAACGATCGTTTGGCTTCAATGCTCGGACCAATTGGGATTTGCAAGTAAAATTGCGTAATCCCATACATAACACTTTATGGGCAGCTGATCTTCCTTCCTGCAGTTCGTTTGATGCATGACGAATTCACTGGGGGCTGTGCTGAATTGCAGCTGGCATTCGCTGTAAACTGTTTTTAGACAGGGGAGCGTGCACTTCGGGGAATGTCTTTGACGCTGCTTGTCTCTTTGAAGGCTTTGAACCGCCACTTTGTGCTTGGTTTTTGCCAGTAGTGCCCTCCTATACTGGCGCAATAATTTCGCAGTACCGTTGTCACAGATTTGGATTATGCGTACTAGATGACACACTACGCCTTCTCTTCGTCTTTCGTCATTCTGATGCACTCCAAGTGAAATCTGCAATAAAGGACAACTGGAAAAAATTCGAGAGCTGTTAAACGTTTTACAAGAAATCACGATCCTCTACCTGTAATAGTCTCGAAGTTACGAAATTTCTTAAATGGTAGTGAGGCTTTATGGACACCCTTCAAGATATTGCCTATTACGAAGTAACATACGAACACGATAGTATCTGATCTCAAGATTAGTGATGAATACCTAGAGAACATGAGACTTACTAAAATTTTTGGATTAATATTAGAAAAAGATACAAACGAGATAAACATGTGAAATTAGTCTTAGGGAAAGAGACTGAAAGATTCACATTTGTTGAAAGGGTTCTGGGAAAATGCACAGGATCTCTCGTGAGAGACGTTAGTGCGATCAATTCTAGAGGGTTGATCTAGCGTTGGGAATCATCTAGTAGGCTTGATAACAGGCATCGGAAGAATTCAGAGACGATGTGCTAACCCATATGAAAGTGAAGCAGAAGTTCTCGCGCAACTCGAATGAGAATCCTTGGAAACAAGACAATGTAGCTCTCGCGAAACCCTGTTTGGTACATCTAGAGAGCCTATGTCTGAGGATGACTAACTGACCATTATGCCGCGGCCCTCGTATATCGCTGGTAGGGATCAACAGCGAGACAGGGCGCGTAGAGAGGTACGTAAACCATCATTTGTCCCTTGCGCAGAATCAGAATGGAGTAGGACAAAAAAAATCTATGATAATGGTACGGTGTACCCTCCGCCATGCGCTATACAATACCTTGAAATACAGGATGATTGAGCTGCCCCTACCGATTCTTTTTATGCAGACCGCACAACGTCTGTGTTAGGAAAAGTATCCAGACAGACGTCACCCATGTGATCGATACAAGTTCCCTCTCGGAGTTTCGGGCGGCTGTTAACAAACGGAATGATAGTGTAAAAAATACATGTGAGAATAGGCGGTGAGTTACACATTATTTTTAAACCAAGGCATTCCTTACTTTGCTATATATATCCAAGTGTCTCTAATCTTTCTTTGCATAATTAACAGTGTAGTCATGCAGGTCTTGGATGTCTCTGTAAGCGTATTTCGTTTACAGTACCTAACCTTACGTAAATGGTTCAGAAACGTTACTTCATAAAGTGTGTTTCACCATCGGAAACAACCAACTTAACAGGGTATATCAAAATGAGAAGCGTGGAAGTAACAATTTTCCAGTACATAACTTCTCGATCGTTTACGAAATATTTAGAACAAACGGAATAAACTTACAGAGACTTCCAAAATCTTTGACTACATCATTAATTACACAAAGAAAGACCGCAGACACTTGGATAAGGATGGCAGAAATAAATCGATTATGTGGTTATCGGCTGTCTGGATACCGTTCCTGACACAGAAGTAGTGCGGGCTGCATAAAACGAAAGGGTAGGGGCACTTGAATCACCCTGTATATATTTTTATTTAAGAACATTTCTATTTTTATTTAAATTTAGCTGGTTAACAAGCTTTCTCAACGTTCTCATCTATTATCCAAATCTTCTGTAAGACAGGAAGAAGAATAAGGTTCAGGTGCAGTTTTTAAACGAGTTGTTATTTACATATTTTAAATGTGTACGTACAGCACGCAAATTATAAACTCATTTCAAACCACTAAAATCGTAAATTAACGCAAATGTCTGAACTGTCACCAATCATCCCACACACCACAAAATCTATTGCCTCGACGCTCGTGTCAGTCGTAGGATTACCATACGTCTGGGACTAGGCCAGACAGCCCTAGTGTTTTAGTGCTGTCCAGGGTAATTTCCGGGATGACAAAGTCCAGAGTTCGAGAATTTCATGACTGGCGAGAATTATCTGAAATTTCAGACCTGTATTGTCGACATCACGTTTTTCGATATTATCTAACGGCCATGCCTCTCTCAGCCGACTATGGAGAAAGCGCTGTCGTCGACAGAGAAGCGTGGCTACTTACCGGTTCCGCCACTATTTTTCACTCACTGTTAGTCATTGGCCACAGAAATAGAGCAATATGTTCGTTTTGCTTGTGTATGTGTAATGTTAACCTGCGACTGAAATGCAAATTCTTGAAATTATGTAATTACAGAAACGTTTAACGCATTTATTGCACAATATGTACCACAGTATTTTCTGTTGCACATATAGGAAAGGGTAACATTAAAGGCCACGTGAAAACAGCTAAACACAGGAATGCTATTAATGATACTGCTTTATCAGACAGGCATTTTTAAAGCTCATGATGAGAATTGTGGTCTGGAGTGTGCTACTAAAGAGGGAACATTTTCATTCCAGACTGCTTGACACAGTCGGTTTCTAAACATCAAGCTGCTCAAACTTTGACCCGACATCTTTTCTGTGTGTGAAAAGATATAAACTGGAAGGAAATTTGGTTTGTTGTACTGCTGATAGTACTTACAATGATTTTGATTTTGTGAAGAGAAACGGGAATGAAAATGTGTTCTGAAAAAATCCAAGTGATTCAGATCTATTTTAGGAATTGATCGTTCAGCCCACATTGTTCACAAACCAGTTCTGAAGAAAGTTATTCCTGGTGAAAAATACAACTGAATAAATACAGTTCAATATTTCAGTAAATTGTTAAGTAATTTCAAAAACGTATGTCCTGGGTCGGAACCCAAAAATTTGGTAATATGTCCTGGATTGGACCGAAAAGATTTGATCAGTTCTTAGAATACTGATTACTTTAACAGGTCAGCTGCTTCGCAAACTACAACAAGCAGACTCAGCCGTAGCTCCATTTGTTTGTGGGCTCTCTTACGTCCACAGTATCTCCATACAGTTAGTAGGCGTTATATCTACCATATTAGATTCAAACTGCAGCAAGCCATGCAGAGTTTCAACCTTCACAGTTCTGGTTGCGATGAATGTCTTACCTCACAGTACTCTACTCCATAAAATGAGTTTAATACGTACCACGTTTGATTGAAGTGTCTAATAAGGTTTCTTAGTTCTCAACCCACACCAAATGGAGCTATGGATTTCTTACCTGCAATGTGCCTCGGTGGATTAGCGGTAATGAGCCAGACTACAGATCTAAAAGTCTTCGGTGTAGCTGTAATGTATAATTTCTTTCACCTCTGGCAATATTTTTAATGTGAAAAATGTTGAATCGCTCTTTATAGTGATTCAGAAACCGCGTTAAACTTTAGATACACCAATAACGGACTGTGTAAGTACCTTCAGAGGTCGGAGGAAGACAACGGCACACCATCTCTGAAGGACCGTGTCAAAAAAAGCATTGTGGTGTCCCAGCCAATCCTCGGGCTGACGACAGCTTTAACTTTACCTTTGTATCTTCTTCCAAATATTAAATCATCCCTGTTCCAAGTTAGGGAAAATTGCTGTAGATGTTGACAGTTTCGCTGCAGAACGCCCACACATTTTATACACAGGCTGTTTAAAAAAAGTGTCACACGTTCCTACAGGAGGTAACACTAGTCACAACTAGAAGAAGAGTTCCAATAATGATATGTTTGGAAACCAATACATGTTCAGATGTGGATCGTTAAAGCCTGCAATTCAATTCAGATAAGACAGGACTTAAAAGAGGGCTCTTTGGAAAGTAAGGTCAGATTGGTCGCGAAATGAGAACCACAGTGTAAATCAAAAATATTTATTTGCAACCAAATCAAATGGCTCTGAGCACTATGGGACTCAACATCTGAGGTCATCAGTCCCCTAGAACTTAGAACTACTTAAACCTAACTAACACATCCATGCCCGAGGCAGGATTCGAACCTGCGACCGTAGCAGTCACTCGGTTCCGGACTGAAGTGCCTAGAACCGCACGGCCACCGCGGCCGGCTATTTGCAACCATTGGCTACATCTTCCAGCTACTTCTCTAAATAGTCACCGACCTGACTGAGATATTTGTCGTAGCATTGTACCAACTTTCCAATACCCTTGTCAGAGAAGGCAGGCGTCTGTGCTTTCTGCCAATTCTCTAAGCTGATCAGCAACTAGTTGTCTGTGTCGAATTATTGTCTTCATAGCCAGATGTTCATGAGAGCAGAGACGAACTTAAGAAGGTGGCTGCTCAAAAACTTCACATATAAAACGCTGCAAGCCGCGCGGAGTGGCCGCGCGGTTTGAAGCGCCATGTGACGGATTGCGCGGCCGCTTCCGCCGGAGGTTCGAGTCCTCCCTCGGGCATGGATATATATATATATATATATATATATATATATATATATATATATATATATATATATATATATATATATTCTTAGCATAAGTTAGTATTTGAAAACGCTACAGGAGCGTCCTCATTGCTCCTGCACCGTGCGGCAGATATTCGTCATGAACAAGGAAATGCATAACAGTTAAGTTATGTGGGCTGCACGAATCAAACGAAATCTCTCAAGGGCAATCATAGCTGGTGAGAGACACTTTTTCTAAGCATCTTTACGTGCTCACTGTGCGCTCAGAACTGAGAACAGCGACGTGATGCGATCGACAGCATACTCGAGACACAGCCGAACTCACTCACGCAAAGCTTCATCAGATTTTCGCTGTGGTTTCCATTTCGCGATCGAACAGATCTTACTTTACGAATAGCCCTCGTAAATTACGACAATGCGCACTTGTGAACACATGCAGATCTCCGAGTAGTCATGGAGGTGAGTATTCAGGATCGGTTCATTATCAGTTTATGTGCAGGAATTGTCGGTGACAGTCAGATTAACGTATCACAGATTTCTGGACAATGAATTACCAGCGATATTGGAGAACGTCAGCCTTACAGAAAGACGACGACTGTAGTTGTGACGACGGAGCACTGCCCAATGTTGTACGGACCGTACCTCACCACAAAGTTTCAAGGGCTATGGACTGTTCGAGGAGAGCCGGTAGCTGGCCTCCTCTTTCATCGCCCCTGTATCCGTTGGTATAACTGCGTGGGCTCCTGTGGTCAGAGACAGTTTGTATCAAAGTTTTCCGAGTATGTTGCTGTGTCATAATGTAAAAAGTTATACTGAAGAAACCGACGTCTCGGCCACGGCTACAGTGCCCTTCTTAGGGGCCTTCTGGATCAGTAGACCTGGAAGAAGGGTACTATAATCGTGGCCAAAAATTGGCTTCTCCAGTATAGTTTTTTGCATTATGACGCGGTACCACACTAACAGAACTTTTATGTTAGGTGTATCCGTTGGATTTGTAGCCACGGGGAGACATTCTACTCATCCCATCGACAGTGTTGCAAGAGCGTGAGACCAGTGCATGTATCGCAATCTGAGTAGAACCAGGTGTATCTGAAAGAGTACGTGATTAAGTGCGAAGATGCTTGGTAACAACATCCAGCACTGCCTATAGTGTCTACTTCTACGTAATAGACACGTGAGAAGGAGATGGTAGAGTAATCCATATCTCAACAGACATTGGTTTCCGATCATAGGAACTTTACTTCTAGTTTTGACGAGTACTGCCTCTTGCAGGTATATGTGACGTTTCTTTATGCGTCCTCTATATTACAGTGAACTACTTAAGTCATGACCGAACTTACAGAATACAGCTTGTAGAACGCGACTCAAATTAATGGGATTTTTTTTTTTATAGCTTTTGCCTCAGTTGCCACAAAATCTTTACTAACAGTACTTAAGGATCAGGGCACTTGATTCAGCCAGAGTTAGTGCACTGAAAATATATACGTCATTGCTACAGCTCAAATATACGATGTTCGTTTGTATCGGCATTACTATGCTCCCTGTCATGAAGCAGCATCTGTGAGGCAATGGTTTGTGGACAGCAACAGTCTTGAAATAGGGTGGTGTGGTCAGAGTCCCGACCTGAACCCAGTGGAACAGCTTTTGGATACGTTAGACGCTCCAGACGCCCGTTTCCATCACTACCTTCTCTGGTTTCCACAGATGTTCAAACACCACAATGCAAGTGTCCGCAGCAGAGCTCAAACGGTGATAAAGGCGAAGGATGGGCACAGCTCATAATTGAGTTCACGAATAGGCGTCCGAATACTTTTGATCAGATGCTATATGTTTATAATATTGTTGCTTTAAACTCTGTTAATAAGAATGAGGCAGTATGTTGTGCTTGTTCCAAAGATTCTTTTATAACTCAAACATCCGCGTAATACTTTCGCACTGACTGCGATCGCCGGTTGTAAATGTGTAAATAAGCATGCATATGAATTACTTGGATCTCCGTCTAAATCTGCGTGTAGGCCTACACTTGTACTCCACAAGCCACGTTCGGGTGCCCAGCGATGTGCGCTTGGAGTGCCATTATCATTCGCCTGCTTTCCTCCCCGGTTTCGTGAATAGTGGGCATGAAAAACGGCTGTCGGCGAACCCCCGCATAATATCTGATTTCTCTCATCTTCTCTCTATGGTCACGTCTTTCACGGTACTTTTCGACTCAGTGTCAGAAGGGTTCGACGCGATGTTTCATCTGTAGAATAGGGTGCCATCAGTAATGAGGCGTTCGGTATTAGAAAGGGATTCCGAAAAGTTTTTTTGAAAAGGACACGGTCGATTCCTTTTCCCATCCTTCACCAAATGCAGGTTTGTATTCAGTCTGTGATGACCTCGTCGTCCGCTGCACTCTAAACCCTCATCTTCTTTTCTAATTTGGAAGTAACATCGCACTTTTCTCAGCGAGGTATACACGAATATTTTTTGCTCTTCGATATTATGCTCACTACACGCTTTGCACTCGGTCCAAAGTACGGCGCAAATGCCTTTACTGCGCGCTATCGGGGCGCCACGGACACAAAGGTGTTCCATGACGCGTCTTTATAAGTGTGTGATTAAGCAGATATAGGAACCTTGCCTGGAGACAAAACATAAAAATTCACTGGTGTGACAAAAGTCACTGTGGCCGAGCGGTCCTAGGCGGTTCAGTCCGGAACCGCACTGTTGCTACGGTCGCTGGTTCGAATCCTGCCTCGGGCATGGATGTGTATGATGTCCTTAGGATAGTTAGGTTTAAGTAGTTCTAAGTCTAGAGGACTGATGACCTCACATGTTAAGTCCCATAGTGTTTGAAGCCATTTGGACAATTTTGACGAAAGTCATGGAATACCCTGATTATCGTTTCAGATATCCTTTTGCACGGCGTTCCTTTTGCACGGCGTAGTACAGCATGGACTCGACAAGTCATTGGAAGTCCCCTGCAGAAATATTGAACCATGCTGCCTCTATACCCGTCCATAATGGCGAACGTGTGGTCGTACAGGAAGTTGAGCACGAACTGACTTCTCGATTATGTCCAATAAATGTTCGATGGGATTCACGTCGGGTGAACTGGGTGGTCAGATCATTCTCTCGAACTGTCCAGAATGTTCTTCAGACCAGTCGCGAACAGTTGTGGCCTGGTGACATGACATGGTGGTTTGGGAACATGAAGTCCATGAATCCTGCATATGGTGTCCAATTAGCCAAACACAGACATTTCCAGTCAATTATCGCTTCAGCTGGACCAGAGGATCCAGTCCATTCCACGTAAACACAGCACACAAAAATGTGGAACCACCACCAGCTTGCACAGCGCCATGATGACAACTTGTGTCCATGGCTTCGTGGGTTCTGCGCCACGCTCGAGCCCTGCCATCAAGTCATACCAACTGAAATCGGGACTTATCTGACCAGATCACGGTTTTCCAGTCGTCTAAAGTGCAACCGATATGGTCACGAGTCCAGGAGAGAGGCTACAGTAGATGTCGTACTGTTAACAAATGCACTTGCGTCGATCGTCTACTGCCATAGCCCATTAACGCCAAATTTCGCCGCACTGTCCTAACGGAATTGTTTGTCGTACGCCTAACATCGATTACTTCACGCCATATTTTGCGCTGAACCGCCGATCCTGTCGCAGCAACTCAGAAACGATGTCTGCAGCGGGGGAAAGAAAGGCAATCCACAAACCAACAGGCTTCACAACAGTCTAACCGTGTACCCAATATCGACAGTCCGCCGCAGATCAAATTATAAGTTATTTTCCCAGTTACTTGAAAAATCCATAAAGAAAAACATTAAGCTGTAGCAGATTCAACCTAGAAGATAAGGATAGACGCAGCAAAATTCACCAGTCCCTGTTGTAGAAAAGTTTTATCGTAAAAAAATTTTTTTTGACAGTTCATTAAGGTCAGAGAGTTTTTATATGTTTGTTGTGCGGTCTGACACTCCTTGATATCTTTGTGAGAATGAATTGAAATTCTCCTAATTTTTCCTTAAATAATTAATTAATGTCACTAAAGAATCACTATTGTTCTCATTTAACGAAATATTCCACTTTAAAACCGATCTTCTTGACCACAATCGCACGACAAAGTTTTAAAACGGAATTTTAATACACTTCACAGTATCGATTATTTTCAAAATGTCAATACGTGTCGACTTCTCATTAATAAAACTTTAAACTAGTTAATTATTGAAGATCGTCGTCACTCCTGATAAAATTCTGCCACAATCTCTTGAACACGTCTGAATTTTAATAAAATTTGCAAATTTCACACATATGTAATATTTACGATGTATGTCGTAACCACAGAGTCAACTGACTGGTTTAACTTCCAACTCGAAATTTATTTAACAGTTGATAACCAATTGACATCCAATTACAAACTTTATCATTCCACATTCAACATTGAACTCCTTTTCATTTTATCAAAAACCATAAAACGTATTTTAATAATGGTCAGCATGATGTTTCACCGGTTCTTCTAGCCGCCGGCCGTCTACTACGATGCAATAGTGGTTAGCTCTCGTCGTCCGCCGCGTCTGGAGTCCCCACTGAATCATCTTGCTGCCACGCTCGACATGAAAGAAAAGGAACAAAACCTTTTTAAATAACAAGTTTCCACTTAACATACTACAAATAAATAAATATATATTAACATTTCTTAACTGGCGTCGCTCAAGCGGTAAAGAAACGCGATGTTTCCTGATTAGACTTTTGAAACACCACAAAACTTTCCGCAATCGCCGCTGTTCTCGGTCCTTAAGTGAAGGCCGTCGGCCGCTACGTCGTCGGTGGTGAGAACTAATGCCAGAAATCTGATATTCTCGCCACACTCTTGACACTGTGGATCATGGAATGTTGAATTCCCTAAGATTTCCGAAGTGGAATGTGACACGCGTCTAGCTCCAACTAACATTTCGCGTTCAAAGTGTGTCAAATCACGTCGTGCGATCATAATCACGTCAGAAACCTTTCCACGAGAATCACCGGAGGACAAATTACAGCTTCGCAAGTGCACTGTCCTTTTATACTTTGTATACGCTATAGCGCCGTCATCGGTATACGTGCATATCGTTATTCTATCGCTTTTGTCATCTCAGTGTAGATGAAAAGCGCGTCATCGCCACAGGGCGAAATGAGTAGAGCCGCAGCAGTGAACAGGTACGTGGCCAGGTGTGGTTTCGCTGCAAGCACATGCGACAGTTATTAATGGTCAGGCTATTCATCAAGCCTAATGATAACGGGCCTATCTCTCGCAGCTGTTACTCAGCTCGTTTATTTTGCTAAGGGTGGGGGGAGATAGGTGGCGCTCTGTAGCATTCCACCCCTCCCCACAACACCCACAAGTAAACCTCAGAGAATCGGCTGACGCCGTTAGCAATCCGCAGAAGTTGAGGACTGATTGCGGGGCGGGAACGCCCGTCATCCGTTAGGCGGCAACCGCACGGTAGCAGGCAGCCAGGGAACCGCGATAAGGGGCGAGGGGGAGGGAGGACTGCGCTATCTATCGGCCGCAAGGCCCCAGCAGCAGCGGCCTGGCGCCGGTTCGCTGTTCTCTGCGCCGGGCGCAAAGCGACGTTCAAGCCGTGTAAACACGGCCATTATTCAGTGCTAACGACCCGGCCAGGTAGCGAGCACCGCTCCACCTCTGCAACAGGCTGCCCACAGAAGCTGCGCGTCCTGACGTCTCGTTGTAACAATGCTGTAAAAGACTGGCGTGCTGCAAATAGAGAACTAAACTCTCTGTATAGAACCATCTATCAGTTCCACGACCTACAGTATTCGTATCAATATGGGACATAGTGTGCAATGTGTCCTCATGCACTAAAATTCGATTAAGTTTTCTCAGAATATCCACGAATCCGTAGAAGGCGCCATAGGTAAAGTTTAGAAAAACTGATCATCCCTACAATGTAATTTTCACTCTGCAGCGGGAGTGTGCACTAATATGAAACCCTGTCAGGTTTAAATTGTGCCGGACCGAGACTCGAATTCGCGACCTTAGATTTCGCGGGCGAGAGCTCTACAGACTGAACTAGCCAAGCACGCCTCACGATCCGTCCTCACAGCTTTACTTCCGGCTGTACCTCATCTCCTTCCTTCCACACTTCACAGAAGCTCTCCTGCGAAGCTTGCAAGACTAGCACTCTTGGAAGAAAGTTTGATGCGGAGACATGGCTGTTGAAAGCTGACCGTGTACTTTTCGAGTTATGACTCCGTTCGACAGTTTCTTGTAATCAGACTATCCTCACGCCACTTTGAATGCTAATCAGAAGAATTACATAATATTCAGTGTAATCAGCCCATTAAAGTGATTGTTAAGAGGTTTGTTCCTGAGTGGTAATGGCTAACAACTATAAGGAATCAGTTGAATGATGGTTGGGTATACAAGCGGTGGGAGAAAATGATATCCTGAACAGTGAAATCGGCGGTTCTAAATTCCACGAGATCTAGTTTACTTTTAATACTCGATATTCACAATTCTCAGATTCAAATTTTACTCTTTTGGGTGGCCTCGAAGGGTCTGGAACGAGGAACTGAGATGAAATTGCAAAATCTACTGATCACTGGACTAATTTATTGATTAGCGTCCCGAATGAAACCCTTTCTGTAGTATACAGTCCCATGTAACAAGATTATAAAATCAGTATGAGATATCAAACTATGAAAATAATCCTGTAATGAACAAATATGTCTTACAAAGCAACAAAAAATGAGAAAGGCGGGACTTAAAAACAATTCACCTTCTGAGCATCGGAGGATCGGAACAGGTACCAGAGGTGGTGCACACACGAACCATTCATAGGGGACGCAAGCTCGGGTTCAATCATTCTAAGCTATCTGACCAAGCACTCAGAAAAATCCAGAGCGTGCTGGAGAGCACCAGAGGTTTAAGTCTGGGGGGTATAGTGGAATCGAACACCAACACATACAAGGGCACAAAAGTGTGAAAATCATTAACTGGCAGAGACTTTCCACAAATTCTATGTAACCATCTTACTTATATAAGAACGATCTCAAGTGGTTGTTTGCGTAGCACTCCATGGTACGCGTAGTCATGGTTGACTGATGCCCAAAAATCAATCAGTTTTCATAAATTAAGAACTTACGAAATAATTTGGACTAATACGTGCATGCGGATATTCATTAAGCTTAGGGAAAAAAGGTCTGTTCAATAAACGTGACCACGAGAAGACAGTTCTGAAGTGAGAGGCACGTGGTTAGTTGATAGCAGAAAATCAATTAGTTTTCGCAAAGACAACACGGCTAAAATTGGAGAAAACGAATACTTAATATGCATTTCACGGATAGTAAGATCTAGGGAACCCACTGCAAGTATTACCCCCCACCTTTACACTAGGAGAACCCAAAGACCAACTTAAACGGTCCTTCTCTAAAGACAAAGCGTGACCGATATAACCCCATAAAACAAGAGAATTTACCCCAACACAGATTCAGAATAGTGATAATTCACAAAAGCTATGCATTATCTCTTCAAAAACGGTTCTAAGTTAGTAGAAAATACAAATCTAAATAATTTAACGAAATCGTTTGCTGTGACGTCAGACAATTCTCACGGAGCGTGCCTGTGTCTTACCAGGTCGCAAAAAATAGTGCCGACTTCCTTTTTTAGGAGTCCGTCTTTACCACAGGTGAACGGAGGGGGCTGTTGCCAGACTATGCATCAATATCCAGTGGAACGGAACGCCCGCTCTCTGTAGGCTTCATCAGAAGTTATGTGATTGATGCTGCAACAAATTGTCGGAACGGGGGAAAAAAATAGGAACGAGTAATCGCTGTCAACAAGTTGAGGCACAAGTTGCTCTTAATGTTTATGAAAGCGTATCATATTGACGGCCTATCTCTGTTCAGACGAGAATCAATGGGTATAGCTAAACTTTCCGTGGACTACCTTTGTGAGTCGGCGCGTAGTACTTGTTGTGTGCGGTGCTGTCCGTAACAGATGTCGTAGCGTAGTGTAGATGTTTGTAGGTGCAAGAAGACTCTGTGGCTATTAATACATGTGTGGGTAACAGATCTACGTTACGATTACAGTGCCTTTATTGATAAAGGTAGTACAACTGATCACAGTTACTCAGTTTGTTTCACATAATTTCATATAACACTGAAAATCGAGAACATGGTTCACACGCATATCAGACCACGAGTACATCCTATCGCCGACTGGTTTGTTTGGCGCACAACCTGAATCACTAACAAACATAGTACGACATCTAAAGGATTTGTACTTTGCCGATAGCATATTAACCATCATTTGTTTCTTATTACAGTAGGCTTATTGATCGTTTCTCAGTTTTTCAGTACTCGCTGCTCAACTTAAAACCATAAATTTCGTCGCCTTCCATCCCCCTGCTCTCTCCTCAACCAGTTCCTCGGACGAATTCATATATGTGATTTAAAGACGCGTCGCTAATACTGAAAGGTTGAGAAACACTGCAGTAAACTAATTGTAATAAGAAACAAATGGTGGGTAATATGCTACCAACAAAGTTCGAATCCTTTTGAGGTCGTAAGATGATTGCTAGTGATTCCGGTTGCGGGCCACGTAATTTCATAAGACTGGGCCATTAAACTTACTAAACCAGAATCTATGGGCCTCTCTGTGTAACAGGTAGTGCGCGAGAAGTTGATGAATTACCTCAGGGGAGTGCTGGATATAGAGGGAAAGTCGCACAGCCATATAGGTGTGCGAGTACGTTTGAGGGGAAATGTTTTCTTGTTTATCTTCCACTGCTGACAACCCGCGGGCGTGCGTGCCTCGTACCGGTCATCTGCCATGGTGAAAATTATATCCGAAAGTAGCATGAGCTCGTGAATGTAGATTATTGAGACAGTTACGCTCAAACGTGGCACTTACTTGAAGCTATTTGGACAACGCTACTAGTAGGCACAACGTGCAGGTGACACAAAACTTCGACGCGATTCGAACTTCAGTCATTTTTGCTTATATAGAATCACAATTCTCGTGCACATGTAGGCTGCCTACGCTGTGTACGAATGGTGGAGCTTGTTCCGTCGAGGCCGAACCATTTCCCTCGGAACTGATTATGACAAAGAACACGATTCCGCAACTTGTAGAATGTCTAGATTTTTTCATTTTTTATTGGGACAGGGAATTATCGCTAAAATGTACAGCTGTATTTGCATGCTTCCTGCGTTCACAGTACTGCAGTACATACTCGTAAGTACTACTTAGCACAACACGTGCATATATTTCAGTGAGTGCAAGTCAAAACTTCTGTGGTTAAATGCATTGTGCGGTACTGATAGTCCCATTTATAAGTGCATTATATCAGTGTAAATGTGAATTTCAACTTTTTATTGTCAGAAAATATTTTGATTTCCTTTTCTTTCAGTAAATTAATTAGTTTTTGAATTGTTTTCCTTTTCTATAAGTTCAAGCTATTTAGCGTTTCACGCCTCTCCCATACCCCCCCCCCCCACCCCTTTTAGGGGGCTGCGAAATAGCTTGGCTACTGCTGCGTAATGGTGTAATAGTAGAAAAGAAGCTTTAACCACTCATAGACTGCGCCTAGCATTTATTATGTTACAAGTGGATTCTAATGTTAATATTTGATGTAGAAAAAGTAGCAGTTTGGCGCCAAAATGTCGGGCGGTCCTTGTCGTTTGAGATTACCACGATAGATACCCTCTGACGCGCTGCTCAGTCCCTAGTCCCACTAGCGTACTTCCACCACCGTATGACGTGACCAGTGACGCCTCCTGCTTTCCAGTCGTGGTAATTGCCTACTGATTCGTTGCCGTAGCAGTCTTTGTCACTTCACAAGGTAGCAGCTTATTCACCTTAAATGCAGCATTCGAATACAGTGTGAAAAATGTCAAATAAATGGCGTCTGACATGAGAGGAACCTCAAAGTACACTGAAAAGCGTGTAGACTATGGAAGTTTGTAATATTATACAGTGTCTTCAGCTGCATTACTTTAGTAGTGGATGCTGCACTTCACACCTAGAGGCACTGGAAATACATAATACACAGATTTACTAATCTAACCGCGTGGTGAGTAAATACTGAGGCTGTTCTTAATATTCCGTCAGGCGCTCTGAGCTGTCGGCGGGACTGCATGCATCATCAAACTGCGACGCAGGTACTTAACGTAATGCTGAAAAACTACATGAAATGTGAGACTAAAATGTAGCACTACGAAAGAGGTGGGATATTGATTTAAGGGGCGCCATTAAATAAGACAAGGAATTGCAGTGTGATCAATGCGGGTCGTGTACATGGATAACCACGTGATTCCAAGAGCAAATAAATTAAATTTCAACACAATAAGCAGATGAATGTGGGTTCTGGTTACGAATGTAATCTGATTCTCACGACTTCAGATACAGAGTACACAGTCGTGTATAGACGCCCACAAACTTCAGGTATTACACAAAGGACTGTGAATTCTACAGTTTTGCAGTAATCACATAATAATAATGACAAAGATGTATGCTCATGTATTATTGAATGAGGAGGGGTTGAACATCGTGAATACGCACGGATATGCAATGTACGCGTTGTTATTGCTAACAACGTGCACACGCCATTGGAAACCGATCACAAAGAAAACTAAGCTTCGTTTCAATGGGAACATCCAGAAAGTACTAGGGATTTATCCACCTAACCGTGTCATCGAAAAACGAACACGTCCTACAGGAGTTTAGCAGAGTATATTAGCAAAGCGTCGCTTACGCAAGAGCATCTATCGATCTCATTCAGCAAATCTGAGACAGTATGGTGTGAAACTGCAGCCAGTGCCCACGGGTGAGAAAAGAACCAGACACAGCAGCCAAATATCTCTCCATTGTACGTCATGCTACGTACAAAGCGAAAATTCGCGGCAACCCGCCTGATTGGGTAGCACTAGTCGAACAGCCTAACCCTCACGAGATGTGTCACGCGTGCATCATGCAGCAATGCGGACAGGCTACCAGCAATAGCAGCGTGTCTAAACTTCGTGCCGTTTTGGAGTAGACTGAATAGCGACGAGTTACGCACTCACGAAACGACTCGATGCGAATAGCGGACGCGTTTCCATTGTTTTTAAAGGTTTTAGATATCAGCTGTATGATCACGTATCAAATACATGCTACAATGCTCGATATGGATAGAGACACAGGGTCGACCGGGATGGCCGAGCGGTTCTAGGCGCTACAGTCTGGAACCGCGCGACCGCTACGGTCGCAGGTTCGAATCCTGCCTCGGGCATGTGTGTGTGTGATGTCCTTAGATTAGTTAGGTTTAAGTAGTTCTAAGTTCTAGGGGACTGATGACCTCAGAAGTCAAGTCCCATAGTGCTCAGAGCCATTTGAAACTTTTTTTTATGCAGACACATCTTTTAATTAACAAAGCGTCATTGAATCCGACTAAAGTATTAGTAAAAACATTCTTCAAAATAATTAATTGTAAGAGTAGTAGAGAAATCAGTCGTAAATACTCAGGCAAGGAAGAGCATTATTTGTGTTCACTCGTATAAATATGCTGTATTTGTGGAATGATAGGACCTGTTTCTTCTTGTCCCCTCATTTATTACAACGTCCTGCCGATGAGACTAAAATATCGTTTTTCGCAATCTCAAAGTGAAAAAAATGTGAAACAGTTTTGCGAACTAAGCAGTATTCTCACTGAGTTAAGGAAGTTTTTATTTCGCCAGTGATATACTGCTTGCAATTTTAAACAATTACCTGGAAGTTAGAAGAGTTATGGGGCAAAGCGACGGGCGTGTAGCCGTCCTCTAGATACATACATAGTCATCAAACTTCAGTCACACACAACCTTCAGCTCTTTCACGAAAATTGTTTGTATAATTAGAGACTGATAGCGACCGTACCCTGAGTATGTATTTTACATCGAAAACGTTCCGAGACTGATTTTATTCGTGGCGTATAAGCAAAGTCGCCGCAGGATCTACGTTGGCAGCTTGGACTCACAATTGTAAACAACAGAAGAGCTTTCGACTCGTCAGTTGTCAGCAGGCAGAGTTAAGTAATGGACAAGCGGCCGTAGTCAGCGTCTTTGTGTCACAAATCGCAGTAGAACATCATCGCTAAATCAGATGTTCAGTACTTTCTCCAGAATGTTCTGAAGCAGAGAAAAGTGTGTGAAAAGTTTATATCGAACACTTTGACTCTCGAGCAAAAACAACGAAGCGTGTACGCCTGCTGCGACTTGATTGAAATGCAAAACACGGACAATTCTTTTCTGGAAAAACTCGTTATGGGTGATGAAACTTGATGTTGTCAGTATGAATCTATAACAAAACAAAAAGTCCATTGTGGGTCTCTGATGAATCGCCAAGAACGAAGGAAATACGAATGTGACGCGCGAATTGAATAGTAGCCCAATATTTGAACGCTGATGGTCAGTCTGGGATCCATACTGGCTAGGATTGATACAGGAAATAGAGAAGACCCAAAGAATATTTGCGCGTTCAGTTTCAGGTTTATTTAGTAAGAGCGGTAGCTTTACGAAGATGTTCAGTCGACTCCTGTGGCTGACGCTGGCAGAGAGAAGTTTTGCACCACGGAGTGATTTACTGTTAAGATTTCGAGATCGTACGTTCCTAGAAGCGTCAGCCAATGTATTTCTTCGTATGTATTTCTCGGGAAAATACATGAAGATAGTATTAGAAAATTCAGGCTCGCCCGGGGGCTTACCGGCAACTGCTGTTCCCACGAATCATTCGCGAGTGGAACAGAACGTGGGGAAAGTGACAGCGGTGCACCAGCTACCCTCCGCCGAACACTGAAAATTGGCTTGCTGAGTGTAGATGCAGACGTAGATGGACTTTCCTGGCAATCTCACATGGTTGTGTGAACATTCTGTGAATTGTACTCAAGTGAAAGAAGACTGTGTAAGATGCATGATGCATTAAAACCTTCATCTTAACTTTCGTCTATTTTTTTATTAAACCAGTCTAGAAACTTTTTGGACTGACATTGTAAGCAGTATCGTCATAAATATTCATAAAATTACCGTAGGCTACCGTAGACTATCATAAATAAACTTAGACTACGGTATCCTAGTATCTTTGGTCAGTTAAGATCGTACCTTCGTTAACTGTAGGTCAGGTGTGTTGCATACCTATCGGCTATTATCTCATAACGTACACTTTCCTTACGTATGTGATGAATGTCTTCCTGTTTATAGCAACACCGAAATTGTCAACGTTCACTTCAGGTTTCATTCGAAAACATTTGATTTGTACCGTGAAACAGAGGGGTGTTGTGGTAAAGATAAACAAAACAATAGAGATTTAACATACAGAGGTAGGAAACGCAATTTTCTCAACAAAAACGTAAAATAAAAAAGAACACAGAACAAAAATATATCAGATATCGCCACAGTACTTCGTCTATCTTACATAAAACATGTTCCTGTTATTCATAAACAACTTTCGCTTTTATCAATAGTAATAGGAAACTCTTGCCATTGATCGTGATGGAGAAGGTTCTATTGAGTACAAAACAAAAACAATAATTAGATATATTTTTTATGATTGTGCATGTGAACTGTACTTGCATCGAAAATGATTAGTTTGGTTACATAAAAGCACAGAAAATACATGATGAACTAATTTTTATCACTTATAAAATGCAATTTACATTCTTTAAGGAAACAAAGTGGACTAACACTGAATGATGTGCGGTTCTAATTGTGTGCAAATTAACAAACAACCAAACAAGCAGAAATACAAAGTGAAATCGACGGCTCCCTGTTTCTTTCTTACACACTCATTTGTTTCTTTCCCTACCAGTGCTACCAATACCTCCGGTATCCCTATCATTTCTACGTCATTTATGTAAGTACCGTAACCACCGAATGGTGGTTTTGGTAGAGCGCAACTCCAGTCACAAATTGTCCCACAGCTAAGGCTGTTAAATTCAATCCCAGAAGTCTTAATTATAAGCCAAGTTGTAGAATTTCTCTTTTCTAGGATTTAGTATTCTGAATAGGCGACTGACAATTATACCACCATTTTGTGGAAGTGACTGTGCAGTTTCACACACTTGCGCATAGCTTACGGCTGCAAACTACGCGACTGACTTATAGAAAGCATTCTGTAAAGAAGGAACACTCCGGAAACAGCGTGCGAAACCAGCAGCAGAGCATAAAGAGGAAGAACAGAAGTAGTAGGGGGCCACGATCGCGTGGGAACGCTGCAATATACGGCAACAGCATTTGCAGCTGTGCCAGCACACATCCTAGGTGTGCGGCTACGGTCAGTTGCGCCTGCCATGCCGGCAACCCTTCACACTCTCTGGTTGCGCGTATTCGTGAGCAGTCAGTGGTAAGGCGGAATTCCACAGTCCCAGTAGCATTAGACAATATCGTGTCGCAATTCCCATGGTATACTTGGTCCGGTATGACCAAATTCTTGTGTGCGACACGAAACCATACTACAAAGTTGCTGTTGCCCTTGAAAAACATTTTGTTTGATGTTGTAAGCTACAGGTTATCTGTTTTTGTACCGTGTGCCTAATCAGTCCCACTGAATAAACATCAGAGTAGAGCACCATGTCTTTGCAATGGAAAGAAGTTGCTGCTGCGTTTTTTGATCGTAACTTTGAGTTATGAGGGGAAAAGAAAAATAAGAAAGTAAAGTTGGTGGAAAGGGAATGATTTCTTGTAGGTCAAAAATTGCAAAAAGGCAGGAAATTAAAGAGAGGGTTCCTGGATAGAGGAAACATCAGGCAACGATCTACTGGAAGAGTGGAAAGGGAAATAACAGAAGACGAATAAATAAGCTTGAGGGATGAAATAATAAGGCAGCAGGAGATCAGATAGGCAATAACACAGGGCCAGATAGAAATCCATGGATAAGACATGAATTTGCTTGAGGTACAAACGAAATATAATAAAAGTAACACGGTATATGAAGCAGTAAAAGGGACTACAAACATAGACAATGAGATTGAAAGTGCAAAACGGCTAATCAGGAATGACTAACATAGGCAAGGCTGCCGAAGCATTCATGACTAAGGGAAAGACAGATTCCAAGTAGTGCAAAATCAAACAACCTTTCGAGAAAATTGAAACAGCTATGGGAGTAAGAAGCATAGGTGTGGGCCACAGTTCCACTTTCCGCCATTAGTCGGCGCTGCAGTCACGTGGTGTCATCAAGATGGCGTTGGCGAGAAATTTAAAAGTTGAAGATGGCGGACGGTTGGAAATATGAAACTTAAAGATGGTGGATGGCGTATAGTTCAAAATTAAAGATGGAAATGGTGGTACTTTTTAAAAAAAGTAAGATGGGACTGGTGTTGAATATTTTTTCGGCAAATTACAGTATTTGAAAGATGCCAGCAACCCTTTACACTCTCTGGTTGTGCGTATTTGTGAGCTGTCAGTGGTAAGGCGGAATTAAACGGAACAGCCATTAAAACTGCAATATTTTTTGTGTTACATTCAATTATACTACAGTATTTCTACATTAAAAAAAGTTACGTAAGTTTCTTCGTCTGAACTGTGTACATTGTTGCCACACACACACACACACACACACACACACACACACACATACATTTTTGTGCCCTGTGTTTCAAAATACAGTGTAGCCAATTAATTTATTATTGCTAAAGTAAATTTAACACTTTCACTTTTCGAGCAGTTAGACATTATTTGACCGCAAACATATATGAAAAAATCAAATTCTATAAAGTTCCGATTTCTCAAAAAGCATACATCGTTCAAGAAATCAATTGAACTCCTTATGATAACGTATTTTCCTGGAGCTCAACTTAGTAAATCAGAAAGGAGTATGTGAATTCACATCAGTTACAGAAGTGGTAGTGACCTGAAGCTACAATTTAGTTACAACTAGAATTTACTGTTACATACATACTCACATGTACGTTTTTAAATTTTTAAGTTTTCAAGTAGTCACTTTCCGTCTTTCACGTACTTATAATTTTTCAAGAATTTACATTATTAAGAAGAAAATCAAATGTCGTCTATTTTCAGGCTGTATTGTCCCAAAGCCAATGTAGTTAGCTTATCAGGAGTGCAGAAAAGCCCAGTTTGTATTGCTCGATAACAGAAACAACGTGTTGCTTTGACTAAATTAAAAATTGTCTGATTATTTTTACTTCCGAATCCAATACGCATTGGCTGTAATCCTCATTGGTTAAAGTGTTAAGAGAAGAATATTTTATACTCTTTATTCTGCACGTTATGCATCCATACTCAGTCTTGAGTGCACACATTTTTCCTAATAGACCGACATACTCTGAAACAGGTGCATCATTCAGTTTTTCTTTCACTAATCCAAACTCTTATTTGCTTACTTGGAGAATAGAATAACTGTTATTTGCATGGAAACATGAAGTATCAAACCTTGTATGGACATCATTGCTTGTATCCTTGCAGATATGTGGAGCTGTAACATGTGAGATTAAGATGGCGGTGTCTGTGTAGTACAGTTTTACATGATGTGCGGGAAACTTTTTTAAGACATATCCATAGTAAAAGTCGAAAATAATGATTTTCGAAATGTCCAAGAATAGCCAATCCGCTGCAATGGTTTTATCAAAGACTACATTAAATTTTCTCCGGTCAGTGGCAACTAAATTTTCATTAAAAATAACACTCCACTGAGAAATTGGTTTGGCAGTTAATGCAGCTACTCCTTATCGCCGTTATAGGATTTTACCAGTTTTATGTCCCACATCTGTCACACATTTGGTATGGCTTTTTCGAACACATTATTACTTATCACGTGGAAAAGTTCTTCTCGAAATCATTACTTGCTCTCAAGTATTTCGGTGCGTTAATCTCAACGTATTGCCTCATCCAAGGAGTTTCCCAAAAGGATAAAATTCAATTACGTTGTAAACATTGTTGCAGTTTTCTGTAATGAATGTCATAGTTTCTCTTACCATACGATATCGATATTAATTTCTGTCGTTTCTTACTGTTGCCGGCCGCTGTGGCCGAGCGGTTCAGGGCGCTTCAGTTTGGAACCGCGCTGCTGCTACGGTCGCAGGCTCGAATCCTGCCTCGGACATGGATGTGTGTGATGTCCTTACGTTAGTTAGGTTTAAGTAGTTCTAAGTTCTAGGGGACTCAGAAGTTAAGTCCCATAGTGCTCAGAGCCATTTGAATCATTTTTTCTTCCAAGTCCTTTGCTCTCTCTGACAGAATTACAATGTCATCGGCGAATCTCAAAATTTTTATTACTTCTCCATGGCTTTTAATACCTACTCGAAAACCAAACAGGACCTGTATTATCCATTCACAGACGACTGTAAACTGCTTTGAGTAGCAACATATTGTGACTGGTAATGAGTTGTGTTTTTTACGTTTCCATATTTTTTGTGCATCCTCTGTATCTGACATCCCGCGTCGATACACCAACAAATTGGGAAATTTTATTCACTGCGGGATCATGGGAACGTCTAAAAAAAGTTAGAAACATTCTGCCATACTCTCACGTCTCCGTCTACCCAACGTAATACAGTTATTCCATAGAATCTGTTGGGGGCATGGATACCAGTTCACAGCCACGGCTTAGTCTGCGGTGGAGGGTCGCAGTGACTGCCTGGTATCATTTCTGAGATATCTACAGAGCTCGGAAACGGCCAGCCTACTCTTTTAAGGAGGTGACTTAAAATTTTTCCGCTGACCATTGAGCCGCACGAAGTGACACACGACTGAGGGCAACGCGAATCCCCGGTTCCAGTCACCTACCTCCATAGGAGCGGCAGTCTGCCGACGGGCCACTGACGGACAAAGCCGCCGCGTCAGAAGCCCCTCCCTCTGCACCACGGAATTTCATTTGCTCCGCGGCTCTTCTCCGCCTGCGTGGAATCCGCGGCTGCAGCATAAATTGCCACCTGCCGCGCCCGTTCCGCCGCGCTTTAATAAAAGCCGCCCCTATAGGGGCCGCCTGACGGATGGTGGAGGCACTTACGAAGCGGGATGGGCCTGCCGGAAGTCGCCACCCCGCCGCTTGTCTAGCGCTCTACTTGCGAACACGTCGGCCCTAAACCCGCGACACACGCCGCATATTGCCGCGCTGGTATTCACGTCACAAAGCGGAAAGGAAATGCCTGGCACCAGCGCCATGCAAGCAGCCGGCGAAGCCTTGCCGGGTCGTAATCTCATTTTCACAACGCACTTTGGCCAGCTGTCGGTTACAGGATTCGTCCTGACGTCATGCTCGGTCTGTTGTTTAGTCAGACTTGTACTTCTGAGTAATGCTATTATGACCATTCTAGACAGAGCGCTGTGATTTCTACTAGCAAATAGTCGAGGCCCCATGAAAGTACCTACACATCTGATCAAAATTATCCGGACACCGTATGTCAGACCTGTTCAGGAGGCGGCTGGATGAGCACTAGCGCTCACGCTTGCTTGCCGCCCGAATAGTGAACGCTTGCGGTAAATTGGGGCTGTCAGACGTCAAGATGTAGTGCAGAGGAAGAGCAAGCTGTACCGGTACTCTGCCTTCAGACGAATGGCAATATGTTAAGTTCACCGTAATTTTAAATGCAGTCGTATGTACTTAATAACGGACTGCTTAAAGTTGAGAGTGGCTCTTTTAAAATCGATGAAAAGCAAGTTGCCGGCAGGAGTGACCGAGCGGTTCTAGGCGCTACAGTCTGGAACCGCGAGACCGCCACGGTCGCAGGTTCGAATCCTGCCTCGGGCATGGATGTGTGTGATGTCCTTAGGTTAGTTAGGTTTAAGGGGGGTAGGAGTGTGAATACTGAATTCTTCCAAGTCATGCTGACAAAGTATTATGAATTTATTTGTAAAAGTATAGACAGTGCAAATTAAAATGTCCTGTGGTGCCTCTGCTTCTCGAAGTGGACCCGTTTGACGTCCTACCCACCTTAAGTAGTTCTAAGTTCTAGGGGACTGATGACCTCAGAAGTTGAGTCCCATAGTGCTCAGAGCCATTTGAACCATTTTTGAAAAGCAATACTATGGCCAGGTTAGGAGCTTCAAAGCGAAGATCAGACACGTCAGAATAAATTTATAACACGTAGTGCAGGATGGCAGGCTACAGTTGCAGCTTACGGACGTGTACAGGCAGTTGGGTGATAAGTTTCATAATGAAGTAAGTTTTGTAGTTTCGTAAACAATGTGCAACATAAACTTCTACGACTTCACAAGTTTGTAGCTACTATTATGTCGATGTTTGGTTGTTGGTTGTTTTCGGGGAGGAGACCAGACAGCGAGGTCATCGGTCTCATCGGATTAGGGAAGGACGGGGAAGGAAATCGGCCGTGCCCTTTCGAAGGAACCATCCCGGCATTTGCCCGGAGCGATTTAGGGAAATCACGGAAAACCTAAATCAGGATGGCCGGAAGCGGGATTGAACCGTCATCCTCCCGAATGCTAGGGTGCTAGCCACTGCGCCACCTCGCTCGTGTCGATGTTTGGACTTGGGTATTTGCTCGAGCAACCGTGAAGAGAACGAAATTTGTCCACCGCAGCTCACTGATAGATATCAGTCTGAAAGCTTATCTTCGATTCAGCAGTGCTCAGAAAGTCTTACTAGACAATGAGGCTTTAGCCAAAGGCAAAATAAGTAGTATTCATTGACGTGTAGTGTTTCTACATTTAACGTGTAAATAAAAAATTGTCACGAAATACCTGTTGCGGACACTTTAAACTTGAGAGAACGACATTATTCATAATACTAAATCCATTATAACAAATGTCATGTTTCGAAATTAGCTGCAATGTTCTTTACATCATCAATTAAAAGAAATGTAAGTTTCATTTCATTCTCATTCCTCATGAGTGCAACAGTTTCAGGAAATACATTCGCCCTGAAAGGCATTAACTAGCCACTGTGAGCGATAGGGGAACTCGGGGCGGATCGGGATACTTAATGTTTAACAAATTCTGCAAAATAAGGGAATACAAGGGAACGCTTCTTAAAGTGATAAAAAAAACACCTTGTAGTGTAACCTAATGAATCTTATTTTAAAATCACTTAAAACAATACATTTTTCATTTTTTACAAGTTTTCAAAGAAAGTCTTGCATATTTCCCGTTCCGCCCCACCCACGGGGCAGAATGGGATAAGGGTATTTTTTGTTAAATTATTGGCCGGCCGAAGTGGCCGTGCGGTTAAAGGCGCTGCAGTCTGGAACCGCAAGACCGCTACGGTCGTAGGTTCGAATCCTGCCTCGGGCATGGATGTTTGTGATGTCCTTAGGTTAGTTAGGTTTAACTAGTTCTAAGTTCTAGGGGACTAATGACCTCAGAAGTTGAGTCCCATAGTGCACAGAGCCATTTGAACTATTTGTTAAATTATTGCATAAACGTTGAATTTGAATTATGAATATCGTATTAAACTATGACAAAATGTTATATAACAGGCAATTCAGACTAAGGAATGTGTAATTTAAACAATTAAAAACTCATTCTTCAAAATAAGAAAATATTTTAATGTCATTCTGAAAAACATACAATGCTTAATAACCACCAAACTATTAACTACTAGCCCTTTCGACAATAGTCACAAATCAGTATTTCCTCTTCATCTTCACTGTCTATGCCAGCACATGAATTGTGTGCCCACTCTGGCATGCGGCCCAGCCCTCATTAGAAACGGAGTAGAAGTCCCCACAGTAGAGACAATCAGCATCCTCTCTCTCTGATTCTCTCTTCTCCATCATCTTCTTCCTTTTATTTTTCTTAAGGTCTTTGATGTCCTCTGTCTTTTTTTTTTTTTTTTTTTTTTTGCGTGTACAGTTTGATATTTTTGCCTTAAGTTGCATTGCATCTGACGTCTCTGTCCTGACATTGTTTATGTTTGTGAACCCTCCTCCTTTCTGTAGGCCTACTTTACGTGCGACGGCATTCTGCAGTTCCTTCTTACAAGGAGAATCTGTTAATACGACGGTTTTTTCCTTTTTGTCTTGTAGTCCGCCGAATATTTTGACAGATTAGTGGGATTGGAATGACAGCCTCGGGCGATATCTGGAAAACTGAGTTGTTCGGCGAACATAGCTGGTTGGGAGAGTCTGACATCCATGAACATCCAGGTTGGGTTTTGCTTTCTACTTGCATCAAAATATGATGGGGCAGAAACGGGACACTATCCCATTCTGCCCCGACCCGTTCCGCCCCAAGAGCACTTTTGAGGTTAACAACTTTTATGGGGTGTAATAACTGACGTATTTAAACGCATTAAATAACTAAAGTATAACAAATGCCATGCACTTTAAGGGAATGTGTCATTTTATGGTATACAATTAACAATTAACAGCTTACCTGGCGTTGAAATCCACCAAACGTTAGAACAACGCAAGCGGTAACGTGACGGACAATTCACTTAGATCTCGCACTTCAAACTAAATCAGAATGGCTGCCCTCACTTCCCTTCCATTCGGAGAAATAGTTACATGCCCATACAGCAGGTTGCAGCACTGTCCAGTCTACAAAAGAGTAATTTCCCATTGTGCCCCGCTATCCCGTTCTGCTCCGAGTTTCCCTACATCTCCGCAGAACTGTTAGCGGCCTTAGAATAGAGCGTTTGACAACAGTTTCTCGCGCCGAGCTGCCTTGTTCAGAGGCGTCTTCCCTCTCCCTCCTCTTCCCCTTCCATTCCTCGTCTTGAGCTGGCCGGCTGCTCACTACTGAGGATTGAGTGGAAGCTGGCTCGCATGAGGAGGATCGTTAGCAGACCTGCCCTATGTAATGCGGAACAGGACCTTAGAATAAGAAGAGGCGGAGAGTGATGTGTTGCCACTAGGGAAGCAATAACAGTAGAATGGATCGGTTACGAGAATTCAGTGACTTCGAACACGGACTAGTCATTGGATGTCGCCTGAGTAACAAATAGATCAGGGCCATTTCAGCCCTTCTAAAGCTACCCAGCTCGACTGCCGGTGATGCGATTGTGAACTGGAAAGTCGAACGAACAGCAGCAGCTGACCCAAGACCAGGAGTGCCCGTCGAGCAATGCGGAGGGTAGTTGTAAAAACAAAATCACACGAAATCAGCAGTAAGAGTCACTCGTGAGCTGCAGAGTGGTACCAGCAGTCCACCTAACACAATCACTGGGTGCAGCAGTCAGAAACTGTGGGGTACAATGGTCGAACAGCTCCTCTTAAAGCAGACATTTTTGTCGTCAGTGCTAAGCGACACTTGAGGTGTGAGACGCCAGAGAGTGGATGAGTGAAAACGAGTGGTTTAGGGCGATTTATCACGTGGCTGTCTGATGGAACGGACTAGCTGTGGCGAAAACCTGTCATCGTGTCCAGCGCCAACAGTCAAGTACGCAGTCGGTGCTGTTGTTGCATGGGACTGTTTTCCATGGTCGGCGTGTGGTCCTCGTATTGCGCTCAAGCAAATACTAAAGGATGCGATTGGATATGGACACAGTTTGCAGCACTGTGTACTGCACTCAGTATAGCAACATTTCTGAGACGATGATTGTTTGCGTCAGCATGATGATGCACTCCGTCATATAGGAACATCTATGACGCAGTGCTTTGCGGACAGTTAACATTCATGAAATGGACTGACCTCCCAAGTGTCCTGACCTGAACCAAATGGAAAACCTTCTTTGTCTTCGCTACTGATCCAAGGGTCCAACATGACCACCTTCTCTGTTTTTGGCTGTTGAGTAAGTATGGGCTGCTATTTCACCTTAGACATTCAGATACGTCATTGAAAATGTCCCCAGCAGAGGTCAAGTTGACATAAAGACGAAGGGAGGATATACCACATATTTATGTCCATTAATTGTTGTCCCATTACTTTTGTTAAGATAAACTTTCGTGAATATGTTAATAAATTCACGAGACCAAACAATGTTAGTCGCCCCATTAAAAGCGAACACAGGTATCTTTGAATTGCTATGATGGAACTGGTGCTGGTTGGCCATGTGACTCCACCGCTGGCATAAGTCACAGCAGTGAAGTGGTGTGTGCGCTAGTCTATTTCCTAGAAAATACATCTGTATCTACATTTACATGAGTACTCTGTACTTCACTTTTCAAGTACTTGGCAGAAGGATCATAGAACAACTTTCATACTATTTCCCTGCCATTCTCCTTCCAACAATAGTTGGGAAAAATAAACACTTAAATCTCTCCGTGCGAACTCTTACTTCTCCAACTTTATCACGATGACCATCTCTCCCTCAGTAGCTGTATGTCAGCAAAATACTTTTGCTATTCGGAGGAGAAAGTTGGTGGTCGTAATTTCGTGAAAACATCTCGCTGCGAGGTAAAACGGCTTTGTTTTAATGGTTGCCACACCAATTTACCTGTCACATCTGTGACACTCTCTCCCGTATTTCGTGGTAATACAAAGCGAACTCCCCTCCTCTGAACTCTTTCGATTTCTTCTATCAGCACAATAAGTGGGTCAACATAGAGTGTGTACCCCTGACAACAATGCGAATGAAGTTGTCAGACTTGTTGCTGTATCAGTATGGACTGTCCAACCTGACTGCGAGGAACCTGACTACGAGGAATTATGAACCATTCGCAGCCATTTAACAGGGCATGAAAAGATTCTAACGGACAGGGAATGTAGACGGGTGTCACACCTTGTAATTGGCAATCGATTTCATATCCGATAGTAATTACTGCTGTCAGTAAATGCACGTCTATGTAAACAAGTTTCCGACCGAACATCGCGAAGGGAATTCCATGTAATGGACTTAGCGCTAGAAATCATTGCTCACGTTGGCACAGATAGCTGCGCGTCTTAAACGGATCAAACAAAACTGACATTGGACAGTAGCTGAAGGAATGCCTGTAGTATGGTCCGTCGAGACGCGATTTGCTTCTTTTGACGACGTAAAGCGTCGAGTTGCACCTACGGCCCTCCGAGGCGATTAACTCGCATGTCGACTGGTCTGCTAAATCACCCCATCTTAGCCCCACGGACAATGACTGCCTCTGTTTGTAACAACTGGTCAATTATAGAAATTAACACCCCTGGAATTTACTGTCTCTACGGGATCCAGTTGGCGATGAGTGGATTTAACTGGATATGGCACACCCGAAGAAACTTGTGACCTCTCTTTCTCACCGAATTGAAGCCATTGTCAAGGCGAGCGGCGGCTTTATAGGGTATTGTTACCTCTAAAGATTGTTTTGACTACCACAGTGCTCTACTGTCGAGGGTCCTATTGGATTTATTGTGCCGGACCTTTGAACCCACTCAGACGGCCAGTTACAGAGGAACCTACAGATCAGCGTATATTTTATCTTTAATTCAGTGCTTTTCATTCCTTCCCCTTCTGGAGGGGCGCAGGCTATTTTAAGGCCTGCTTATAGTCCTTCTTAGCTCATTTTTTTAAAAATTATTACAATTTTTTGTTAGCTTGAAAGCGCTTTTATATTATTTCGATACAACATTATGCATTAATTCTTTTATTTCCTTAAATTCTTAAGAGTTACAATTGATTGAAAATAAAAATAATACACATTACATTAAGTAATTAGTACAATAAAGTAAATGTGATAAATATACGAATGCTATAAATGCTTAATGTTGTGGCGCTTGGGAAGAGAAGGTTTTAGTGTAGATGTTTAGGTAGAAAATTGAAGGACAGGGAAGGAATGCATAAAGCTTTGTTTGTGTGAGAGCTTCGTTGTTTCAGGGGGGGGGGGGGGGGCAGAGGGGGCTGGAGGAGGTCTAATTTGGATGTACTGCAGGTAATACAATTAGAATTAGTTTTTTAAAGGAGTTATTTGGTATTTAAGTATTGTGAGCCTTGTTATACGATTTAGTGTCGTTACAACGGGGAATGGTGATTGTCAGTTGTAAAAGTTTTACGTGTATGTATAAGGTGCTACAGATGTAATGACTTTCTAGCCTATATCTTACACCTATTTACGTTTTTGAGTTTTGTAATTTGTTCCATATTGTATTTGTATGTGTGTGTGTGTGTGTGTGTGTGTGTGTGTGTGTGTGTGTGTGTGTGTGTGTGTATGTGTGTGTTTGTAAAGTCCAGGTGAGTACCTGTAACTTTTCCTAAAGGTAGGAACTACGGTGCAGCTTCGTACTTCTCACGTACACACATAATTAGCGTAAGTGAAAGAGAGAAACTCCTAGGACCGAGGAGGAATTGAATCACAGACCTATAGTTCTGTTGTCCGACATTTACCCGCTGTACTGTTGAACACACTTTTCTCCATAGTAGCACCAACTGAAGATTTAACAGAATATTACGTTCATGCGTATGAATTGACAGCATTTGTTCTAGAGGACAGGAGTACATTATTAATTTTTGTGTAGCCATCATGTTTCAAAATACTACATACTTTCATACTGATGTTTAATTTCCGGTAGCTAAAATACGGTGTTTCGTGAGGAATCAGCTGTCAGAGTGGAGGGATAATGACTCTTGCTCCGACTGAGGTGGTTCAGCTCTTTCATAGGGCTAGAAAGTGTCTCAAATCACATTTTGCAGTCTTGATACAGTTATCTAAAGGAATCTTTCTTCTTGTTCCCAAACATTTGCCATTTCTCGGAGGGGTCGGTATTGTTTTATTAATTTTGGCAGTGTTAGTGGTAGACGGTGGCCGGATGTCATTTTCAATTCCACCTCCTCTCACCTTCGGTACAGAATTTGTGTACTCCAGCTGTCTGCGTCTAGAATAAATATGTTCAAGCGTGGGAACATTTTCTAAATGTTTGCGTAGTGTGTACCTTAGGCGGGGCTTGGGTACCAGAGTGGTATTCATGTAGTAAGATGTGAGGAAACCGTCTAAATATCACATCCAGGCTGGTCGTCTCATCAGGCATTGTCGTTAATCCACGAGGCGGATTCGGTCAGGTATCGGCTTGCCTCTCCGAATCCCGCAAGCAACGCGTTAACGCCGTCGGTTGTCCGGGCGGATTAGTTAGCAAAAGGAAACATATCCTCATAAAAACTTTATCTCGCTGCGAAAAAAAGGTAGCTCTGGCTGTCAGTAAATGTCAGGGCATAATTTCTAAATATTGGAGCGGAAAATTGATTGACATGATGACAACCAATAGAGCAAATGTAAGTAACATGATTGGTATGAATAGAAACCTTTTTTTTTTTTAACAGTTCTAGGTTGTCGTTTCAAGTGTGTGTTATGTTACGTCACTTAAATTCCATAAAATTTAAGTTAAATAAACAAAGAGCTTGCAGTCGGAAAGTATCGATCAGATGCAGATAATGTTTGTAATCGATCTTGGTTCAAATGGCTCTAAGCACTATGGGGCTTAACATCTGAGGTCATCGGTCCCATAGACTTAGAACTACTTCAACCTAACTAACCTAAGGACATCACACACATCCATGCCCGAGGCAGGATTCGAACCTGCGACCGTAGCATCAACGCGGTTGTAATCGATCTTCCAGTATTAAGTGCGGTTAATTCAAGAGAATTATATCACAACGTCTGCAGCATATATTTGACACAAAGACACGTGACTGGCGCTCTTGAAGTGCATAAATGAACTGGAAAACTCAACGTAGGCTGTATGTCACCGACAAGTAATTTTACAACTGTCCTCGTTCCTGTGATTGAGTCTAATAACGTCGCCGTGATTCATTATTGTGCAGACAGTGGCGCTTCGCATGGAACTCATCATACGAGTGAATGTCTCTGCAACGCCACCGTGGAAAAGCTTACTTTCGAAGTAGTCCACGGAGCAACGAGCATCGCATAGACCGTAACAGCCAGCGGAACTCGGCTGTGTATGAGGTCCCGAAGCAGATTAACGAAGTCTGCAAGTACGTTGACGGCATAGTGTCGAGGGAAAACCCGTGATTTTCCTCGTTGAAATTATCGGAATCGCACTGTTGTTGATCGCCTTTGAGAAGATGTCTTTGGCGAGTGAGATTTTTGGTCTGTGGTGCGAATGTACGTCTCTGCCACACAAGAGCATTCGCGATTACTGGGCGTGTGGATACTCCATTCTCTATCTGCCTCTGTGTGCAGACGGAGAAAAAATCTAAATTATATCGATGTGAAAGAACTTACTTACCCGAGAAGCTCCGATATCCTCGCACTAGCAACAACGGGGCAACATGGATTTATAGGAGACATATGGACTTACATAATACGGAGTCGCTAAGATATCTTCGATGATTATTGCTTCCACATCGAATACGACAATCATAAAATAAGAAACGAAAGAAGTACCAGGAAACGTAAGGCAACGTAATACAAATTATGGTTAATCTGTGATGATGCCACTACACAGCCAAAACAACCGCATCTACGTGGACCGAGCTTTAATACCTTCAAATTGAAGCACCGGATGATAATGGTTTCATCGTTTTCAGTCGCTCGAGACGTCACCAACGGAATATGAGCTGAATTCGTCCGCCAGGCGTTACATCCCATATCCACCTACAAACGGATGGCTCTCAATTGATCCAGAATATTCTCCTGTCAATTGCGTGTCATGTAGAATGCATCTCAACTTATGTTATTGACTAAAATTCTTGTTTACTGCTGCATTACGTGTAATATGCATAAAGTTTTCTTAAAAATTATAGGATAGGGGGCAAACCCTCTGTAAAAGAAAACGTCGATGGGATATGTCTGTCGTATTATATAGGATTTTTAACAGACGTGGTAGGCAGTTTTGTTCGAGTCGGTTACGTATTTTCCGAGGTCTCGCTCACACCGTTGGGCAGGATAGGAACTTTCAGCGAGGGCCTCTTCTTGTCATAACCAGTAAATGACTGGAAGTAGATTGTGCGCTCAAGATCTGAAAGGCGCTTACGCTCGATATTAGCAAGTGGTCATAATAACGTGATTAAATAGTCCTGGTTTGAAGTAGTCGCACAGCTCAGTTAACCAGGAGCCTGAACAACTTTGAAGACAAGACTCCGCACTTACGGCCTCGTGGGGTCTATTTATGCTTCGTCCCTCAGTTCGCTGGCAGTAAATGTACAGGTCGCTCTACTACCGCACCAATAGAAAAAAGTGACTTCATTTTTTTTTGTCAAAGACTGAAATCTATCGACAGCTGTCAGCGCAGTGATGACGGTTTCCTGCAGCAAAAAAGCTTAATGGAAGTGAAGGACGAAACAAGGTCAATACGTTTCACGGCTTTTGTTACTAACATCACTGACAAGTGCCGACTATAACTCTAACAAGGGAACCTCCCCATCGCACCCCCCTCAGATTTCGTTATAAGTTGGCACAGTGGATAGGCCTAGAAAAACTGAACACAGATCAATCGAGAAAACAGGAAGAAGTTGTGTGGAACTATGAAAAAATAAGCAAAATATACAAACTGACTATCCCAAGCGAAGATAGCCAACATCAAGCACAATCTGACCTCAGGAGCGCCGTGGTCCCGTGGTTAGCGTGAGCAACTGCGGAACGAGAGGTTCTTGGTTCAAGTCTCCCTAGAGCGAAAAATTTTTCTTTATTTTCGCAAAGTTATGATCTGTCCATTTGTTCATTGACGTCTCTGTTCACTGTAATAAGTTTAGTGTTTGTGTTTTTCGACTGCACCGCAAAACCGTGCGATTAGTAGACGAAAGGACGTTCCTCTCCAATGGGAACCGAAAAAATTTGATCGCAAGGTCATAGGTCAACCGATTCCTCCACAGGAAAACACGTCAGATATATTATATACGACACTGGTGACGGTATGTGCGTCACATGACAGGAATATGTTGTCCACCCACATAACTTGTACACTTGGCGAATGGGTAAAAACATTCTCCTACGTTGCCCGATTTAGGTTTTCTTGTGGATATGATAATTACTCCCAAAAAAGTGATGAAAACATAAGAGTTTCTCACATAAACTGCAACAAATGAATCCAACAGTTTCACAGTCGCTCACTTTACCTTGTGCTCTGTCAAAACATATGTTTTTAACGTTTTCAAATTTTTCCGTGTGTAGACCGACAAATACTGCATATGTCCAAGCAAATCTGAACATGTCCTGGAATTTTGGAGAGCGAAGTTGATTATGTGTGAGTGCCTGAACTTTGATAATTGTCTGAAAATAAAAAATTAAAATTTTCGCTCGAAGGAAGACTTGAACCAAGGATCTCTCGCTCCGCAGCTGTTCACGCTAACCACGGGACCATGGCGCTCCTAAGTTCAGTCTGTCCCAGATGTTGCATATCATTCGCATGGATTACTCAGTTTGTATATTTTGCTTAATTTTTCAGAGTTCTACACAACTTCTTCCTGTTTTCTCGATTGATCTGTGTTCAGTTTTTCAAGGCCTATCCACTGTGCCAACTTATAACTAAGTCTGAGGGGGCTGCGATGGGGAGGTTCCCTTGTAAGTATAAAAGTGCGATTGTCGATCATGTGGGAACTTCACTTTTAAATTCTCCACAGTTCTGCATGTAAGACGACTCGCGTAGCTTAATGATCCTGAAGTGTGTTCAATACTGACCTCGGAGCTCTTCACTGATAAAAATGTCCTGGAGCAGCACTCCTAAAGTAATTAGAATAATTACGGTTTCGCAGGTCATGAATTTGAGAGATTCTTAGTAAGGAGCTCAGTTTTTTCGCATCATACGTACCGCAGAAAATGCTAAAAACCAGATTTCGATGGACGTAACAGTTCCTGTCACGTACACTGAGGTGCAAAAGCCGTGGGAGAGCGACATGCACATATACAAATGGCGGTAGTATCGCGTACTCAAGATACAAAAGGGCAATGCACTGGGGGAGCTGTCATTTGTACTCATGTGATTCATGTGAAGAGGTTTCCAACCTGATTATGGCTGCACGACGGGAAATGGTAGTTAGAGCTAGACGCATGGGATATTCCATTACGGAAATCGCTAGGCAATTCAATATTCCGCGATCCATAGTGTCAAGAGCGTGCCGAGAATATCAAATAACAGGCATTACCTCTTACTTTGGACAACGCAGTGGACGACGGCCTTCGCTTAACGAAAAAGACTAACGGTAAGTGCCAACAGACAAGCAACACTGCGTGAAATAGCAGCAGATATCTATGTGGGACGTATGACGAACGTATATTATAGGATAGTGCAGCGAAATTTAGCATTAATGGGTCATGGCAGAAGACGACTGACGCGAGTGCCTTTGCTAAGAGCACGACATCGCCTTTAGCGCTTCATCGGTTGGACCCTAGACGACTCGAAAACAGTGGCATGTTAAGGTGAGTTCCGATTTCATTTGGTAAGAGTTGATGGCAGGGTTCGAGTGTGGCGTAGACCCCACGAAATATGGACCCAAGTCGTCAACAAGGCACTGTGGTGGCTCCATAATGGTGTGGGCTCTTTGTACGTGGAATGGACTGGTCGTCTCATCCAACTGAACGGCTTATTGACTGAAATGGTTATGTTCGGCCACATGTTCGCAAACGAGGATGGATTTCTTATGGATGAGAATGCGCCTTGTCATGGTGCCACAATTGTTCGCGACTGGTTTGTAGAACATTCTGGACAATTCGCGCGAATGATTCGGCCACACAGATCGCCCAACATAATCCGAAGTGTTTTGGTCAAACCTCCACCAAAATTTGCAATGCATAATTTAATGGAACACTGGCGCGAAACGGGCTCTGTAACGAATGAACATCGTAACTATCCCAAATGGGTTCGAACACCAGGAACTTTGCTAGAGTGATCGAGAACATGGTTAGGTATCGCCTGACAATTTGCCCCACGTTGGGCGCCAATCTCGCATCCGTCGGCCGTCGTAATTTAATATATTATTATTATGTTGATTGTTGCCGACTTACGTGGTGGGCCTTAATAAAAATGATATTTCATTTTTATTTTGATTTACAATTAAATGATTTTGTGAAGTTCTCCTTTTTAACAATATTAATCTTAAATTATTTGTTACGTTAATGAATGCTAGACTCGCTGAATCTTAAAACATGAGCATATAAGTTGAACAATGGAATAAACTTTTCATATTAATTTCCTCGGCTAGTCAGTTCACTTTAAAGCAAAAAATTTTTAGTTATTAATTACAATTGTGGCCCACACACGCGCGAGAGTATTTCTTCTTACCTCCGTTAACCATTGCATTCTAGTCGGAGTCCTGGCTCTGGCTCTCGGCTGTGGTACTGAAAATAACAATCTTAAAGCTACGTACTTTCTGCAACGTCGGGCGGCTGTGGAGAAAAATGAATATTACGTTAATAGCGGGCGAGTTTTTCGCTTCCGCTGATTTTTTATAAATCAATATCGCCACGTAATGGCGTCGTTGGCTGCATAGGCCGCTGCGATTGTTGTACTGTAAATTACTCGAATGCAGGTTAATTTAAGGAAGGCGGACATGAAATCGGGATCACCTCTTACAAATTAAAAGTGAACAATGATATTAAATCAATATATTATCTGCTTAATTAGTACAAATATGCTTACATTTGCCAGCACTCACAAGATGTCCGTCTACACGCAACCAAGACAAGAGAAGAAGTGAAGACGACTAAAAAATTAACAAAAGAGCGTATCTTGTCGTCTCTTTAGATCATTTTGTTATATTTCTTTGCCCTCGATACTTACACAGAGAAATTATTATAATACGGATACATGAGAAAAATGTATCTTATTCAATTTTTAAATGTCTCTTCTGTGTAAATACTGTTTTTTAAGTCTTTTCTTATTATTTCGCTGGGGACGCTATACCCGCTTACACAAAATTTTGATATAAAATGTTTTCTCATAAAATGTATGCTTCTACAGAAATTATAGTTTGGTTTCATGAGAAGGTGGCATATGAACGATTCGAGAGTTCCGACGCCGCGTTTAATACAGCGATTTCGATAAATCACGAGTTGACAAATGCTGTTTCATAAGCAAACACAAAATTATGTTTCGTGAAACGAAAATCAACTAAATACTGGGTTTCTGTCATCAAAGAAACTGTTGAGATCAGAATATGTAAGAGCTGTTTCAACCGGGAGAGAAGCTGTACCTTTTATGATCCATGGAAACGGGCAATTGATGCTGAAAGGCTACAGAAGAAAAGGTGAGTATTCGCCATCTAACGAAAGCATTACCACCAACAATGTTCCTTCACGATATATAGAGACATAATCTATGGTATCATATGGAAGTTCCGTGACTTTATGACATCACCGTGGCATTCGTCCGCAGTTCGTGGTCTAGTGACCCTTGGTCACGGGTTCACGGGTTCGGTTCCCGGCCGGATTGGGAATTTTCTATGCCAGGAGACTGGGTGTTTGTGTTGTCCGCATCATTTCATCACCATCATCATCATTTGTGATAGTGGCTGGATTGGACTGCGTAAAAATTAAATTGGAGTATGAAAAAATTCGGACTTTGTACGGGCGCTGATGACCGCGCAGTTGAGAGCCCCACAAAACAAACATAATCACCATGACATTTATCCAACTAAATAAAGTACCATACAGCCTATAGATAACTCCTGACGATGACCGCAGGGGAAGTAATCCTAAATCTGAGTTTATGGCAAACCTGACACGGAAAAAAATCCGTGAAACATTTATCCGAGAATACTCTACGTTCCCATATGATATTACTGACAAATTTTCGTGTGACAACAAACTGCACTTTGTGTAAAGGCTATCGGGTCAAATTTCGTGTAGTGCATACATTTCAGTTGTTAGAGAGCCCACGGTGAATACGATTTTCAGGTTGCCAAAGGAGTGCAGTGACCAAAAATTATATGCAAAGTTAGAGTTAATTCGATTAATTCCTTCTTTTAAATTTTTCAGTTTTCTAATATAAAAATATACCCCACTAAACTGCAGATTAACGCGAGTTGATGCTTAGTACCTACATGCATCAACAATTAATGAGATTTTATCCGATCCAATGACTGTGTATTTACCAAAAGATTACTGTATTAAGACGAAGTCTTCGTGCAAAATGAGATCTTCTCCTTGTACAAACTTGAAAACCATCTTTGTAAACTAGAAAAAGTTTCATGTGATTTGTTTTTTGGAGTCAGTTTTATTTTATCAGGTAAATGTGTTGAGGCATCCATGTCCAAACAGCAGGTGAACTAAACCATTATAATTGAGATTTACGGATACTGTTATGGAAATTTTAAATCCCGTGTCCATTTCAATGTAGTTGGATTTATGCCTTCTATACTCTATTTTATATCCCTGATTTATGTCCTCTGATAGTCTGCACAACGTGCTAGTTGCTTTTACGCGGCCATTTATGTTTTTTATGTGTTGCATGGCTTTCGCATCGCGGTTGGGCGCTGACCGTAGCGTAAGGCAGGTTCCAAGAGCTTTTCGCGCTGGTTCTCTTGCGTGCGGTGAACCGCACGGCACTAGCAACTGATAAATTGCTGAGTTTCGCTGCATGTTGTACTTGGCGATAAGACTGAGAATATGGTTACTCGATACGAAGAAACAAATAATAAACTACATCTTATTTATATTCAATTACAAAAATGTAAGGACAGAAAATACGTGTGTTTCTAAAATTTGGAAAGACGTTTAAAATTGTTGTTGTTGTTGTTTTCATTATTATTTCTGTAATTTTTTGAAACACAATTCGAAAACATTTGCAACATATACCACAGTCTAACATAATAGTCGCGACACTTCGTCTCGTTTTTGTTACCCCGAGCGACAGCAGCGCCCCAAGCGGCCAGCAAGCGATACTTCTGAATACGATATCTGATGAGTGTGAATACGAACGTTTATATTGATTTGTAATATAATTTTAACAACAGAGGATGTGTGTAGTGCTATAAAAATCGACAATAACAAAAAATTAAAAACAGATTTACTATTTAGTTTCCTAAGAACCCTGGGAGATACGAAACTGTGCGTTACAGGAGAGTTTATTTACGATTCTCTTCCCACGTGCAGACATTTACTGAATAATGTTGTTAGCAAAATATTGCTTTAAGACGCATTGCCTAGCGTTAAAGTCTTAGAGGGAATAGTACTGAAATTAACAAAGAACGTGTCAGTCGTCTCGTTAGTGTCGCGACAGGGGAGATTTACGTGAGCAGAAGACGCAGCAGTGATAGGGGACCGCTGTCCGCCCTCATGCTGGAGATCGTGTGGCGGCCATGACGTCTTACAGAAAGACGTCGTATATCTACCCAAAAAAGCAGAATTTTGTTCGCTGCACATTCAGCCAAATCAGTGAATGTGGGACGTAACAAACACACATGAAAGGTAATACCTAAATTATTTAACGTAACAAATAAGCCACCACAACTGTAGCGAAAGCAAACAGACGTGATAATAAATCGTCAAAAGCAATAAAACTGTTTCCCAGCACAGAAGAAACCTACTCCACAATCTGCACTATTGGACTCCATAAAAAAGTATTTAAGTGTGAAGGAAAGTGCCTGTGATGGTTCAAATGGTTCTGAGCACTATGGGACTCAACTGCTCAGGTCATTAGTCCCCTAGAACTTAGAACTAGTTAAACCTAATTAACCTAAGGACATCACACACATCCATGCCCGAGGCAGGATTCGAACCTGCGACCGTAGCGGTCTCGCGGTTCCGGACTGCAGCGCCAGAACCGCGCGGCCACTTCGGCCGGCTGCCTGTGATAACAACATGGTCAACAACAGAAACATATGCTTCTCATGCATGAAATATATTTCTATTCTCTTGCTTTCAGTGGAATAATCTGCAAATATGGAGATATTGGAAAGCAGTTCTTCGTTAATAAGTTGTAGCTTATGCTTCTGAGTCAGTGTGATTCGACTTTTCCTACACATATTTCAAGATAATTCATTTATCTTGGCAACTTATTAACGTATGGAACATAAAAGTGACATCTATTCCGTGAATTAAGTAGAAAATAATGAAAAACAAACATTATCCTTACGACGCATGTGTCTGCTTACTCACCGCTTGGAGAGCTAGTGTCGCTCCAGATGTCAAACGGTAACAACTTTCGCACCAAAGAGTGTCGTGACAGTATTTATTAGACTGTGCATATACTGTTAATCTTTCATAAATTTCAGTGAATGTAAAAAATCGATATTTGGAAAGATTTATTTTTGTATTGCGAGTTTAGCACTCTTGGTGCACTTCTGATCCTTGTACTGTCTGGCTAGCAAGTTGCTGTATGTACTTATCACGAACCAATACCTGTTGATTGATTTCGTTTGATGCGCATGTGGGGTCGCAATTGTAAATGACAGACTGAAGTAATTCGGCATAAATTTGTGCAGAACATCTGGGACTTTTGTTCTCATATCAATAATCAGCAGTAAGGTAGAACGAAAATATCCTTCTCCGACCAAAAGGAATGAAAAATCCTTCTGGACAACAGAGCCAATAAAATCAAGAAACTACAATGGACCTTGACAAGAAAGTCAATCTAACTACGTCCATTAATCATTATCCAATTAACACATGAACGCTATTTGTTCACCTTTATTCTTCAGCGGTTAAAAAACTAGAGAAACCTCTACCATTACCACACGAGGTTTGAGGACACTAACTTTTAGGTTTTGGTAAAATTCAGTATCTTTAAAGGTGGAAAACATTAGACTGCTCAGTTAATGTCTTCCTGGTTACTGTGTAAGTTGTGGAATTATTAGTGCTGTACTTGAGCACATCTCGAAAAGCTCGAGCAGTCTGTCACAGCTTGGGAAATCTCAGGCTTTGATTGAGCTTTCGATCGTCCAGCAATCTAGCGTCGTCTGTTGGTACTATCTCCATGACGAATCTTACTACTATAATCTATTCTCGCATCGCAGCTACAGTAAATTTAATATAATTTATTTCGTTTATTAGGCATTTAATTCCAAATTATCTTCTACCTTTGCTTCATCAGAATGTTACCGTCTTGATTCAACCGGAGTATAAGCTGGTACCTATTTACACGTTTTCTAATACGTGAATTGGGCTCCAAATACTCATTTGCAATACACATGGTAAATTATAGCCTTTAATAACGAAATGAATTATGGTACTGTGTTCAGAGTCAACAAGTATTCAAACATTATTATCATCTTTACTAGCTTTATTTTAAAAGCATTTAATGGAAGCAGCTACAGCTTTATATATATATATATATATATATATATATATATATATATATATATATATATATAATTTTGCAGATATGTTCTGACAATACGAGTCTTTGTAGGATAGAAGGATTTAAATATGTTTGCTTCTGTGCTTCACGAAACTGTCACGTTTCAAGCAGCTACGGCTTATTACTACGCTAGTTGTAGGTTCTTGCGTACCGCTTGAAAGTACAGAGCACAAACCATACGCGAGGTGGCTGTTCAAACAGTACTCAATACCGTTTCGAATTCTCCGATGCGTCGCTGTATCTCGAGCCAATTGGAAAGGGAATATTGTTTGACCAGCGCTGTGAATTACTGTATCCAACATTGCTTAACGATTTCCTGTCACCGCGGCGCCAGAGTTTAGACCGGCGCTTCCGTTCCACAGTATTTATGGGTTAAATTCTCATAAGTGCCAGACGTAGGATTTGATTGAATGTGCACAGTAGACAGTTAACATCCAGCGGCTGACAGTGATAAATTATGAGTATTTCCCACTGGGTGTAGAATCGCAGCTGACGAGGGAGAGAATTTATCTAATGCGAGGCAGTTTGGTGAGTCTCACTGATAATTGTGTGCCAGCCGGCACCGCGCTGAACAGCGCATGTGTGCGACGGATGTCAGCCAGAGACGCGCACAGCATCAGTCGGTGGAAGCAGCAGCAGTAATTCATTGTGCTGCTAGCAGCGGCGCAGCGCTGCTACAGGCGAAATTAACTGTCAGCTGATGGGATGCCGTGGGAGCGAGTGATGGCCTCCAGACGAACTCCAGTATGAGGGCGGACAGCGGCCCCACATCACTGCTGCGTCTTCTGCTCTCGTAAATCTCCCCTGTCGCGACACTAACGAGACGACTGACACGTTCTTTGTTAATTTCAGTACTATTCCCTCTAAGACTTTAACGCTAGGCAATTCGTCTTAAAGCCCCTGTAGTTGACATGTCAGTTTCTTTTCTAATAACAAGCAAACGGGACCGAGTAAAGAAATCGAGAATGATTCATTCGGCAGCACAATATATTATACTGTAATGGGTCTACATGAAAAGCTGTAACTGTGTACAGTCCAGGTCTCGAACCCAGACCTATGCGCTCGAGAGTCTGAGAGTCAGTCTAGTAACATCTGTCGCTACTATCTCCTCGACGTGTCTTCCAGCTGTAATTTATTCTCACAGTCAATTTAATACAATTTATTTCGTTTATTAGGCGTGTAACTGATGAGCCATCCAGGCATATGGCCCACTGCTGTACCACCAGTACCTCTTCCTTACCTGATCTTCTTTTACGTTACGTCCTTTGTAGGTTCATCAGTAACTCTGTCATGCATCGGCATTTCTTCTTGTGCTGCTAGAACCTCTTCATCGTTTCCCTCCTACTCTCCCGTTCTTCTTCCGAGATCTTCAGTACTCTTTCCTCTTTGCTGCTCTACTTCCTTCTCTATCGTTGATCTCTGTCATATTGAACAGTGTTTTCTTGCTTCTTCAACTTTCCTTTCTATCCACCTTGATCCCCAATTCCGACCAGTCTTTCCCGGGTTAAATACCTACTTCGTCGCTGTCTTTCCTCTTGTTTCCCCCGTTGATCCTTGTGTTTTCTCGACATTCCATCATTATTCCTCCTGATCACATGACCAGAAAATCTTGCCCTTCTGTCTGATTTCTCCTGTTAGTGTCTCATCCTACGGTAGAGTTCTTCTTCCTGTTTTCGCTTCCATGCCTCACCAAGTCTTTTGCGGCTTAGTATTTTTTCGACTTATCCTGCACCATATCGTCCTAGTATTATCGTGTCAGCCGTATACAGTACTGCATTCCTCTCGCTGTTGCCTTGTAGTGCCCGAGCTTTGCGTTTTGTGTATGTAGATATGTTTTTTAGTGTGTACTAGCTGACTAACCCTGCATTGCCCAGGTATTCATTTTGCTAATTTTCTATTATAAACGAAAACAAAAAAATGATTTATGTTCGTAGTATAAATAGCCGGAGAGTTTCTGTATGCTGGGCGCAGCTGCTTCGCCTTTTAACAACGTGATTTTGTAAACGTCTCTACGGCAGCGTCTCTTGATGACTCTGCAGATGTACCGTATCTTGATTCATAATCAGCCGCAAGCGCCAGTTTTCGGTAAAGTGATCTGTTATGCTTGCTTTGCAGCAACATTATTGCCCGCGCGTGAAATCTTCAGCAAAGTTAAGGCCGTTTCTTTCTCAAGTGAGATTCACTCGGAGAAATGTCGCTGTGAAAAATCTAGTTTCGCGCGGTGCTCGGAATTTCTAATGCTTCTCATGTTTCGAATGTTTCTACAATCGGTAACATCCAAAGGAATGCATAAAATGATCCAAAGCTAAGCAGGCCACATGGGGGCTATGGTCATTTTTGTTAGCCACGTGTCTCTTTGGTATTCCAATTTCATTGTTTATTGCTCTCCACTGTCTGATAATTTCGCCCAGCATTACGTTGAAGAAAAACTGATGACAGGCCATCTCCCTATTTAATACTAGTCTTTATCTCGACCTTTTCCGACAGTACTTTTCTGAATCTTAGCTTTTCCTTTTTGAGTCTCTCAGAATCTTCATTATCAGTATGAGTATATTTCTGTGGATTTGTCCCTCGGTAATTTTTTTAAGTCAGTCGCTTCCACAGTCGCTTCTCGCTAACAGCAGTAGTACGTACTCAGGACTTAATCGCTTCCGTCAGGTACAAAGCGACCACCCCGTTTGAACTGTGTTAAAGACTTCGCGAAGCAGCTACTAGTAGAATTCCACACGTCACTCATAACGAAGCGAAACCGTCAGAAATTGTAATTTCTTGAGTACTCCAGGGAAGCGTTCTAGGAATGATACTTCTACGATAGATGTGGTAAATGACATGGAAATCATTGCAGACTCCATGACTCTGTTCGCGGATTTTGCCTTTGATTTTACGAGAGTTGCAATTCCAGAAAATTAAAGCGAAGTGCATGGAGACCTGCAGCGGATCGACGTTTGGTGCTGGAGACACGTTTTTGGCCATCACCACAAATATTTGTAACGTATTCGTATAAACAGTTGAGAATTCCCTTTATTTCATTTACTAACCAATTGGCGTTAAATCAGTCGAAACAACTGTAAAATGTTTGAGTATCCTTTCGGACGGTTATGCTGTGTTTTGACCTCAACGTAGTTTAAAGCAGTATCATAAAAGAGAGAGGAAAGGAGTGCCATGAACGAAAAAGGGGAAGTAAGGGCACGAAATATAGCGCCAAAAATGTGATCGATAGCATTTATTATTCATTTTGTTTATTTATTACTCATTTAGCCTAGCCAGATAGGACATTTTTTTACATTTCACAATTAGGTTGTGAATAAAATTCTTGTACATGAATGGGGGAGAAAAAAACATCGCACTTGCGTTGATATGATTTAGAATTATGAACAATACCGGTGAACGCATAACTCGCACATACTTGAGCAACATTCCCGAGGGGTGCCACAAAACAAAAACTCCCAGCATAATACGCTACAGATCGATGTCCTCTTGTGACAGGCAAGCGCGAAGATTGTGGATGTTGGAAGTTAGACTCCCGCTTCCTGGAACATCACGAACGTAACATGCTATTAGGCCATGGAAGCCGACATATACGATCGTGTTCCTTCCGGAGAAAATGTCGAAAACGAGGTATGAATTTCGTATCACCATGTTTCAAAGAGTTACTTGGAACCACGCTAAATCGATAGTCTTCAGCATATTTAGATTTTTGTGGAAACCAGTGAGCACAGATTTAGTCTCATCACATCTTTCCGCCGAAAATTTCGGTATGGCGTCAAATGGTCAAAGGGTTATACTCAAGTGTTAGAAAGCGCCTGCCGCGTAAAACATCCATTTAACTTTACTTTATTGGGCCACTAGCTGGGAAACATGGAATTTCCCAGGAATTCTTTTTGCCAGTGTTCTATTAGAAACCGAATAAACTGAACTGTGTTTGTAGTGTAATATAGAAAAAATTTCACTTCCATGTATTTGTGAAAACACCTTTGAAATCATGAAACAATCATACAAAGAAATACATATAAGTACTGTATCAAAATTAAGAAATACATTACGGAAAATATAAATTCTCTGTGATGTTTATTTAAATCAAAAGTTAATTATAATGAACATTTCTAGTACTCTGGGTGTAGCTGTTTCGGGTGTCTGCAACGCGATTTTGTAAACGTCTTCATGGCAATGCCTCTTCATAACCGTTTTGTTTTCGCCTACAGCCGTCTGTGCTTCGCGGCTGAAAACTGTCAAAGGCTCTGCTGGGTATAAGGGATTTGCTTGACTCGACTGTAGGAGCGTCTTAGTAATAAAGAAGAAATCTATTAAAACATCATGCACTGCGGCATTTTTTTCGAAATTGTATTATAGCATGAGCTGTAACAGAGTAGACAAAACGCTGCCGACGAGCACTCTTCGTGACTACATTTCAGTGTGTTTTGTGCTTTGAGGGCTCGGTGCTCTTTCTAAAGAAATGACGTATGTTTTCGTCACGAGTTTGTCTTGACATGTTGTCATATTTCCCGCCTGCATCGCTATACCAGTACCTGCTGCCTTAGTTTAACATTGATTTCAGCCAGCGTGGTGACTGTATGGAGATAAAGAGACACTTGTTTTTATACAGTAGCACTATGATCAATGTGTAGTACGAATTTCATGCTCTTCTAATGACTTCCACAATTGGAAACAATTTTGATAATCTTGTGTTAGTAAAAATAGAGGAACAGCTAAATTGATTTTTTTATTCCACTTTACTTCATTCTTTATTGTTACTTCTACATTCTAACTTTCGATTGCATACTATTTTGCAGTTTTTCGCAATCCATATAATACTTGTCCCTAACACTCATTTCTTTCGTTCCAGGTAAGTTCATACGTCCGATATGGTGTCTAAATGGGTTTTCGATTCAGTAAGTACTACAGTTACTCTACAGACAGCTCAAAATAAATATAGCGATTACAAAAGGCTATAAATATTTACTGTCAATTTGTCTTCTTGTTTTTCATCCTCTTTTATTTACTATTTACTGTGTGGCGCTGTATCCAAAAGAATTACAGAAAATGTAAAAGAAAGTTCAAGATTTGGATCGCCGCGTGGCTCATAGAAACTTATGTTCTGTGCGATGTAAGCGCAGAAATTGTCCATTTTTCTTCATTAACTAAGTGTTGCACGAAACTTTTACCTACACGTACTTGAGCAATGGCTGATATTACAGCTTGATACGGGTTCCATGTATTACATCTTCCAGCACAAAGGAGCACCGCCACATTGGCATATGGGGGCTCTCACATTTTTGACTCAACACCCTACACGTACTGGTAATGTCGACGCTGTGTTCTGCTGTTGGGCACCAAGATATCCAGACCTGACACCCGCGGAATTCTTCTTATGGGGATACGTTTCCCCTCTGCCGAATTTATCTGCAGGACTAAAAATGCCCACGTCTAATGCACTCGCGTAGATGATTCCACATACTCTTTTGAATGTATAACGTGAAAAGGTCTATCACTAAGATGTTGTTCGTGAGTCGAAGGGGAGTCATACTGAACACTTATAAACCATGTAACAAAAGAAATTTTGAACTTTGTTTTGCATTCTCTGTAATTATTATTAATGAATCGCTTTGCAATAGTTACAGCCATTTATAACCGCTATACTCATTTTGAATTTACTTGTGTTTTACTTCGATTTGAGTATCAAATGTTACATACTGCCGTACTGTGCGACAGTGGTTTGTTGTGTGTAGATGGGCTCTTTGAGAGAGGAATGACATTAGGATATCACTTCACTTGAGTAGTACTACGTTGATACATCAAATAGAGTATTCAGGCAAATAGAGACAGTGATTAAGCCCACCTGACTTCATTCTTACTAAGAATTCGACATCATGTAGCCACTAAACTATCTATAACACTTAAAATACACAATAGTAATTGGAATTTTGCTACACATCTGTGGCTCTAATTATTACGAGTAATTTTGTCACCACATTAGCTACAAACATACTGTGATTAAAGGGCACGTCAACGTAACTCTTCAACAAAAATTGTTTATGACGAAAAAGAAATTCCAACATCAGCTGTACATGTTCGAAAAAAGACACCACACGTGTAAAAAATAGTTTAGTTGTAATTTGATTTTTGTCCACCAATAATTTGTCACTCAACTTACGGACAGGTCAATCTCTGCCAGTGCCTTACTGGTTATGTTTCAAATGACATGAGTTTGTTCGGATAAACGTGCGAGAAAAAGCTTTGGATTTATGTAGCAAACGAAGAAATGTGTAAATTTAAACGACGAAAATGAGACTAAATAAACAAAAAACATTATCAGTTTTCTAATCAGTGTTCTCAGCTTCACATAGAATATAACAAACGAGGAGCTTCACCTCGAAGCATGGATTATGCTCAGATTTTCTATGTAAGACGACTTGTTTGTATCACTACAAACGAGACACGTTCGAGAAAATTTGCGCGTTGTTGTACGGGATCTTGCTGCTGCTTTCGTGGAGCCTAACTAGGCGACTTCATTGCGAATTACAGTTCCCTAAGACCAGCGATCAGTGCAAAAATTTCTGGGAAGTGATACATGTTGAAAGGATCTAACGTCCTGTCGACGAGGAGACGGTTATTTTTTTATTTTTTATATTGTTACACGTATAACATTTATTAACCTCCATGAACCATGGACTTTGCCGTTGGTGGGGAGGCTTGCGTGCCTCAGCGATACAGATAGCCGTACCGTAGGTGCAACCACAACGGAGGGGTATCTGTTGAGAGGCCAGACAAACGTGTGGTTCCTGAAGAGGGGCAGCAGCCTTTTCAGTAGTTGCAGGGGCAACAGTCTGGATGATTGACTGATCTGGCCTTGCAATACTAACCAAAACGGCCTTGCTGTGCTGGTACTGCGAACGGCTGAAACCAAGAGGAAACTACAGCCGTAATTTTTCCCGAGGGCATGCAGCTTTACTGTATGGTTAAATGATGATGGCGTCATCTTGGGTAAAACATTCCGGAGGTAAAATAGTCCCCCATTCGGATCTCCGGGCGGGGACTACTCCAGACGATGTCGTTATCAGGAGAAAGAAAACTGACGTTCTGCGGGTCGGAGCGTGGAATGTCATATCCCTTAATCGGGCAGGTAGGTTAGAAAATTTAAAAAGGGAAATCGATAGGTTAAAGTTAGATATAGTGGGAATTAGTGAAGTTCGGCGGCAGGATGAACAAGACTTCTGATCAGGTGAATATAGGGTTATAAATACAAAATAAAATAGGGGTAATGCAGGAGTAGGTTTAATAATGAATAAAAAAATAGGAATGCGGGTAAGCTACTACAAACAAAATAGTGAACGCACTATTGTGGTCAAGATAGATACGAAGCCCACGCCCACCACAGCAGTTTCCTTTCACTATCTGAATAATTTCTTTTATCTCATCATACATTTCATCAATCTCTTCATCATCTGCGGAGCTAGTTGGCATATAAATTTGTATGCCAACTAGCTCCGCAGATGACGAAGAGATTGATGAAATGTATGATGAGATAAAAGAAATTATTCAGATAGTGAAGAGAGACGAAAATTTAATAGTCATGGGTGACTGGAATTCGATAGTAGAAAAAGAAAGAGAAGGAAACGTAGCAGGTGAATATGGAATGGGGGTAAGGAATGAAAGAGGAAGCCGCCTGGTAGAATTTTGTGCAGAGCGTATCTTAATCATAGCTAACACTTGGTTCAAGAACCATAAAAGAAGGTTGTATACATGGAAGAAGCCTGGAGATACTGAAAGGTTTCAGATAGATTATATAATGGTAAGACAGAGATTTAGGAACCAGGGATTAAATTGTAAGACATTTCCAGGGGCAGATGTAGACTCTGACCACAATCTATTGGTGATGAACTGTAGATTAAAATCGAAGAAACTGCAAAAAGGTGTGAATTTAAGGAGATGGGACCTGGATAAACTGACTAAACCAAAGGTTGTAGAGAGTTTCAGGGAGAGCATTAGGGAACGATTGACAAGAATGGGGTAATAAATACAGTAGAAGAAGAATGGGTAGCTTTGAGAGATGAAATAGTAAAGGCAGCAGAGGATCAAATAGGTAAAAATATGAGGCCTGGTAGAAATCCTTCGGTAACAGAAAATATGCTGAATTTAATTGATGAAAGGAGAAAATATAAAAATGCAGTAAATGAAGCAGGCAAAAAGGAATACAAACGTCTCAAAAATGCGATCGACGGGAAATGCAAAATGGCTAAGCAGGGATGGCTAGAGGACAAATGTAAGGATGTAGAGGCGTATATCACTAGGGGTAAGATAGATACTGCCTACAGGAAAATTAAAGAGACCTTTGCAGAAAAGAGAACCACTTGTATGAATATCAAGAGCTCAGATGGAAACCCAGTTCTAAGCAAAGAAGGGAAAGCAGAAAGGTGGATGGAGTATATAGAGGGTCTATACAAGGGTGATGTTCTTGAGGAAAATATTATGGAAATGGAAGAGGATGTAGATGAAGAGGAAATGGGAGATATGATACTGCGTGAAGAGTTTGATAGTCCACTGAAAGACCTAAGTCGTAACAAGACCTCGTTAGTAGACAACATTCCGTTAGAACTACTGACAGCCTTGGGAGAGCCAGCCCTGACAGAACTCTACCATCTGGTGAGCGAGATGTATACGACAAGCGAAATACCCCCAGACTTGAAGAAGAATATAATAATTCCAATCGCAAAGAAAGCAGGTGTTGACAGATGTGAAAATTACCGAACTATCAGTTTAATAAGTCACGGATGCAAAATACTAACGCGAATTCTTTACAGACGAATGGAAAAACTGGTAGAAGCCGACCTCGGGGAAGATCAGTTTGGATTCCTTGGAAATGTTGGAACACGTGAGGCAATACTTACCCTACGAGTTATCTTAGAAAATAGATTAAGGGAAGGCAAACCCACGTTTCTAGCGTTTGTAGATTTAGAGAAAGCTTTTGACCATGTTGACTGGAATACTCTCTTCCAAATTCTAAAGGTGGCAGGTATAAAATACAGGGAGCGAAAGGCTATTTACAATTTGTACAGAAACCCGATGGCAGTTATAAGAGTCGAGGGGCACGAAAGGGAAGCAGTGGTTGAAAAGGGAGTGAGACAGGGATATAGCCTATCCACGATGTTAGTCAATCTGTATATTGAGCAAGCAGTAAAGGAAACAAAAGAAAAATTCGGAGTAGGAATTAAAATCCATGGAGATGAAATAAAAACTCTGAGGTTCGCCGATGACATTGTAATTCTGTCAAAGACAGCAAAGGACCAGGAAGAGCACCTGAACGGAATGGGCAGTGTCTTGGAAGGAAGATATAAGATGAAAATCATCAAGAGCAAAACGACGATAATGGATTGTAGTCGAATTGAATCGGGTGATGCTGAGGGAATTAGATTAGGAAATGAGACGCTTAAAGTGGTATATGAGTTTTGCTATTTGGGGAGCAAAATAACTGATGATGGTCGAAGTAGAGAGGATATAAAATGTAGACTGGCGATGGCAAGGAAAGCGTTTCTGAAGAAGAGAAACTTGTTAACATCGAGATTTAAGTGTCAGGAAGCCGTTTCTGCAAGTATTTGTATGGAGTGTAGTTATGTATGGAAGTAAAACGTGAACGATAAATAGTTTAGACAAGAAGAGAATAGAAGCTTTCGAAATGTGGTGCTACAGAAGAATGCTGAAGATTAGAGGGGTAGATCCCATAACTGATGAGGAGAGATTGAATAGATTTGGAGAGAAGAGAAATTTGTGGCACAACTTGACTAGAAGAAGGGGGCGCTTGGTAGGACATATTCTGAGGCATCAAGGGATAACCAATTTAGTATTGGAGGGCAGCGTGGAGGGTAAAAATTGTAGAGGGAGACCAAGAGATGAATACACTAAACAGATTCAGAAGGATGTAGGTTGCAGTAGGTACTGGGAGATGAAGAAGCTTGCACAGGATAGAGTAACATGGAGAGCTGCGTCAAACCAGTCTTCGGACTGAAGACCACAACAACAGCAACAACAACAACTACGTTTATTAACTGGACTATACTTCTTAGAATTTTGCAGGCAGCACGTATAAAACACAGGAAGCGAGAAGGTATTCAGAAGTTGTACAGAAACCAGACTGCAGCTACAAAGGTCTAAGGGAAGCCGTATTGGGAAAAGAATGAGAATGGGTTGTAGCCTATCCCCGATGGTATTCAATCTGCTGACTGAGCAAGCAGTCAAGGAAACCAAGGGGAAATGTGGAAAACGAATTGAACGTTGGGGAGAAGAAACATGTATTTTGAGCTTTCCTGGTCACGTTGCAGTTCTCTCAAGGAGGGGAAATGACTTGGACGAGTAGTTGATTAGTTGCTCAGAAAGATGTTGTATGATGTACATCAGCAACAGTAAAGTGATGGTAACAGAATGAAGGAGAGTTACATCTGGTGATGCTGAGGCAGTTAGATTGGGAAATGAGACACTGAAAGTAATAGATGAGTTTTGCTATTAGAGCAACAAAATAACTGACGCGGCCGAAGAAAAGAGGTTGTGAGAGGAGGTAATAAGTCGAATTGGAAAAAAAAGAACTCTATGGCACAACCTGACTAAAAGAAGAAATGATTTTAAGTCTGGAAGGGGAGACGGGTTAAAAGTTTAAGAGGGAGACCAAGTCTTGAATAGAATAAGCAGTTTCACATAGAAATAGCTTGCAGCAGCTGCGCAGAGACGAAGAAGGTTGAGCAGGATAAAGTAGAATGGAGAGATACATTAAATCAGCATTATATTGTACCAGACTGTGATTTAAAAACATTTAACACGATAAGATACCCAAGAGGAAAAGAAAATTTGTGAACTGCGCTACACTGATCCGTTTCTAGTGCATACTCCGATATGAATCGTTTGTCTGCTTGTATTTTTCATTTATTTATTCGCTGCTCCTGTTTATCGTACTCGTACCGCACCATCGCCTACAAGAATTTCTGAAGAATAGACACTCCGCACATTCTAGCGTGTTTATGACAGTCCGTGTATTGTGTAGTTATAGGGAGCGTTGAGCTATAAAGTGGATGGTAAGCGGATTTACGGAGGCATCGCATTAAAGTTCGTTCAGAGCACGCCTTGTTATTGGATTGACACCAAAGCGACGGCCAGTGGAGAGGACTTAACCGCGTTAAACCGAACCACTGAACACTTCAATAGGGTTTTCGACCTTAATTAGTGACGATTACAATCACTCTTTTTAATAAGTTTATCAGGACCACGTCTCGCGCGATCAGTGTGAAACGACATTTTAACAGTGTGTGCGGATCTGTTACGTAGGCTGTATTATACTTACGATTAAAATTACGCAGTCAATTTTTGTGTATTTCTAACTTTTTTGCAGTTCTCAGCAACTGCATTTTATTAAATTTTCCGCGATCAGTTCTATATTCATTTCGTTGTTTCTGAGTAGTGTTTTGTAATTGATTTCTTCCTCTCTTCGCTTGTGTGGATACAAAGATTTTAAGATGATGATGGGGTCTTCACTCCGAAGATTGGTTTGACACAGATGACCACACTAGTCCGTTCTGTGCAAGTCACTTCATAACTACTGCACCCTATATCCAGTTGCATTTACTTACTGCTTTCGAGCCTTGGTCTCCATCTAACATTTTTAATCTCTCCCCCCCCCCCCCCCTCCTCTACCATTACAAAATTGATGAATCCTTGATACCCTAGAATGAGTCCAATAAACAATTATCTCTTATATACAGTGTTCGAGGGGGGGGGGGGGGCGAGGAGGGTTGTTTGTTGGTAGGGATGAGAGAGTGAGGAGTGATCGGGACAATAAGAGAGGAAATTTGATTTGAGCTGCAGCAGTTTTGTGCAAAGTTTCGAGACTCATTTTAGTGTCAAGCAAGGAACCAAACAACAAAACTGCGTTAACATAACGTCTGTTAGACAAACTGAACCACATTATTCCAAATATATATGGAATGTTCTCATGCTTTTCCCTTCCAAACGCAATTCAGTCTTCTTCCCCCTTCATCGACGTCAGTTCTCCACCAAAGCTCCGGGCTGTTGTCTACAACTTCGCAACAGATTCGTTTCAGAACTGGCAGCCAGTATCTTTCTATGGTGGAACTGTTAATACGTAACACAGTGCATGTGAAGAAACTGCAAACTTCACCTTGACGGAAAAGATCTTAACGATGATTCGATTTTCACCGAGGCTAATGGGCACCTACGTGAAATTGTACAAGTGCATTCTGTACCATCAGTTTAATTACAGTATACAGAAATTATTCTCTGTAATTACCCTGCAGTGAAAGCGAAAACCAATGACATATGATGACAGAAATATCCTAGTATCAGGTCATGAACCACGATACGGCCTTTGCCTCGACGGTAACCATACATCAGACTGTCGGACAGCTGTTGTGGCATGAACTGTATTACACGTTGGCCTAGTCTCGGCTCTTGGAGAGTCAATCACCGAGCAGCTCACGTGCGGCAACGTTCACTTGCTCAGCCTCTCCGAAGTCTATTGACTCTGACAGACTTCTGCTTACTTAACTTAATTCTAAAGATTCACTACTGTTTCTTGAATACCTTTTACGGATCATGACGTATGCCGCGAAAGATACTTTATGACTATGTAAGTTTCCGTACTCGTCGTATTCCCTGCAAAGCAGAGCTTTCCGTAATAGCGCTACTCGTCGAGACCACGATTATGGTCTGGAGATTGGCTCCGTTCGAAGCTGGTATCCATGTAGTAAATGGAAGGCATTTGTGACGATAAAGCACACAAAATATAATATATTGTATCAGTGAACCGAAATAAGATAGTATTTAAAAGATACTGATAATCAACAGCATCTGATGTGTTTGAAAAGAAATTTTTTTGGCACGCAATTAGAATCAGTAGTAACTTACAGCTACGTGGATTCATATATTTAACGTCGAAAAATATTCGAGAAATGAATATATATTTTCTTACAGGGTGAAAAAAATTCTTAACTCGGGTATAGAATGGCTGGCCATTCTTCCTTTCCTTCCTCAGACTATTAAAGTCACTTGGGAGACATAGAGCATTATTCCGCCTACAGAATATCGCAATACTGTTTCGTAACATCGGAAAGTATTTTTAACATTTCGCTGGCGCCGATTTCCAGCATTTCCTAAGATGAAACGAAACTCCTCGCATGCTTTGTTCTTTGTTTAAATGTACCGTACGTGTCGCACGTTGCGGCAAAAGTATTGTCTGTCGTCCTTTGACTATGGCGGAATATGGGCCGTAACAAGTAAATGAAGGCCATCGTTTGAGAGTGTCCTTTATCCTGTTCTAGTTGTTGACGCCTTTCTGAAGTTATACAGCTTTCGTAGAAAAACTGATTTAAGAATACTACTGAAGCGGATTTTTTTCATTCTGCCACTGCTTAAGATTCGGTTTGTGCCAACTTGACTCTTTCGCCGTGGCTAAGTTTCAGAGATTACGCAGGTAACTTACAGGGTACACTAACGAGGAGAATGCCAGAGCCACAAAGCAGAGCCACAAAGCAGAGCGAAGTTTCTGGGATATCAGGTTCTGGCATTCTCAAATGGTTTTGAGCACTATGAGACTTGACTTCTGAGGTCATCAGTCCCCTAGACACTGCTTAAGATTCGGTTTGTGCCAACTTGACTCTTTCGCCGTGGCTAAGTTTCAGGTCGCACGTTGCGGCAAAAGTATTGTCTGTCGTCCTTTGACTATGGCGGAATATGGGCCGTAACAAGTAAATGAAGGCCATCGTTTGAGAGTGTCCTTTATCCTGTTCTAGTTGTTGACGCCTTTCTGAAGTTATACAGCTTTCGTAGAAAAACTGATTTAAGAATACTACTGAAGCGGATTTTTTTCATTCTGCCACTGCTTAAGATTCGGTTTGTGCCAACTTGACTCTTTCGCCGTGGATAAGTTTCAGAGATTACACAGGTAACTTACAGGATACACTAACGAGGAGAATGCCAGAGCCGACCGCTGTGCCCGAGCGGTTCCAGGCGCTACAGTCTGGAACCGCGTGACCGGTACGGTCGCAAGCTCGAATCCTGCCTCGGACATGGATGTGTGTGATGTCCTTAGGTTAGTTAGGTTTAAGTAGTTCTAAGTTCTAGGGGACTGATGACCTCAGAAGTCAAGTCTCATAGTGCTCAAAACCATTTGAGAATGCCAGAACCTGATATCCCAGAAACTTCGCTCAGTGTAAGAGGAGCCAAAATAAGCCAACACGTATCTTGCTTGGCTTGTCCGTAGATACTCGACCGCTTTTGCGAAAACGACCGTCAACGTTTGCGACGGAGTTTAGATGGCTCCTAGTGGCCGATAAGGTCAGCCCCTCTGGTGACATATTGGTTAGCATCGCAGTTTTTCTGTATGTCTGTCCCCTGTCCGAAACCCGATTACTGTGTTTATGTATTTTATATTTTTATTTTTCTGCCCACTTCAGCAGAAGATTACCTCTCAAATGCTTCTTATCAAGTTAACAGATATAAGGGCATTAAACTAACTGCAAGATTACAGCTGGGTTTCACAGTGTCACACATTTATTATGTGATACGTGTGTAGTATTTTCAGGGGTTGCTATCTTTTTAAATTCTCGTATTTTTATATTTGGTTCTTGTATCAGTTCTCAATTCTTACGTTTTATTCATATGTTTATTCTTCAAGAAGGTTCGGTACTCTCCCTTGCGTGGTACCAATCGTAGAAACATTCCTAACGTAGACATTCCGAACATCACGAGCATCGCGGGAAGGCAGGTTTGCCACAGCGAGTTTCTTCGCTTGAATCTCACTGGGGAATGAAGCGTCGTGTCGTGAACATGTTGAAGATTTAACACGTTGGCCGAGTTGTAAAACTACAGCAGGCTACCGTAAATAAGCGTTGACTATGGTAGTTCTCCTAGTACCTTTGTTCAGTTAAGGCTGTACCTGCATTACCATCACATAAGATGCATTGCATACCTAATGGGCATAACCTCATAACAATCGCTTTCTTTAAGTATCCTATCCGTGTCTTACTAAACTCCCCTAAAAATTGGAGGCAGTGAACTCTCTAGAATCTGAGTGAGGCGATGTAAAACTGTTACTTCGAAGTAAACAGTACTTATAGCGGAATTGAAATTTTCAATGTTTAACTAAGATTTTATTCGAAACTTGTTGAATTGTGACATGAAACAGACGGATGTTGTAGTAAGAAATAAAGAAAAAAATACGGATTTATCACACAGCGCTAGAAAACACAGTTTCCTCAACAAAAATGTAAAATAAAAAACCGCAAAACAGTAATATATCAAAAATCGCTTCAATACTTCGTCGAACTGACATAAAACATGTTTCTGTTATTCGTAAACATCATCCGCATTTATCAATAATTGCAGAAAGCCCAAGCCTGTGATCATGAAGAATAACTTTCTATTAAGTACAAAATAACAACAATAATTATATATATTTTTTATGTTTGTGCATGTAAACTGTACGTGCATCAAAATTAATTGCTTTCGTTACATAAAAGCGCAGGAGGTCGCCATCAGCTAATTTTTATTACTAATAAAACGCAGTCCGTGTTCTGTAAGGCTACAAAATCCGCAATGGACAAACACTGAACGATGTGTGGTTCTAATTTAGTGCAAAGCATCGAACCAGACAAAGAAACGAAGGGAATTCCTCAGCTCCCAGTTTTTTTTACACATTAATTTACGTTGCTTACGTTACCAGTGCTACCGGTAATCCTACCATTTACTACGACATTTTTATAGTTTACCAAAACTACCGAACCTTTTTTTTGCGTGAATTTGCATTATGCCACTCCATTGATTACCTCTTAGTCTCTGGTGAAAAGTGATGGAGCCATGTTTCATCAGCTGTCACAATTCTTCCAAGAAATTCATCTACAGCATTCTTGTACTGTTCCAAAAGTTCGCAGAATACCGTGTTCCTTGTTTCCAACACTTTCAGTAGTCTGCAAACACTTCCTTCCCCTATCCCAACGTAGCGTGACAATTCGTTCACTGTGAAGCGTCTGTCAGCAGTCACCAGTTCGTTAACTCTCTGCACATTGTCTGGAGTGTGTGCAGTACGAGGCCTGCCGCTGCGAGGACAATCATCAATATTGCCGTGCCCACTTTCATCACGTAACCTGCTTGTCCACCGACTAACTGTACTGCGATCAACAGCAGCATCTCCATACACCTTTTACAACCTCTTGTGGATGTTTCCCACTGTCTCGTTTTCGCAGCACAGGAATTCTATGACAGCACGTTGCTTCTGACGAACGTCAAGTGTAGCAGCCATCTTGAAGACATGCTGTGACGGCGCCACTCACGGGAACAAGTTGAACTAAGTTTGGAAACAAGCTTCAGTATCTAAATACTGCAAAACTTTCACACATGCAGAATGAAAACTGTATTTTTACAAAAATAGTGTGCATTTCTTTTGGAGTGACCCTCGTAACATAGGGTGAAATAACTGCCGAAGTTAATGCGGGACATACGACGAACGTATACGTTAGGACAGTGCCGGGAAATTTGGCGTTAATGGGCTATGGCACCAGACGACCTAAGGGAGTGCCTTTGCTAACAGCACGACTTCACCCAGAGCGCCTCTCCTGGGCTCGTGCACATATCGGTGGGACCCTAGACGACAGGAAAACCGTAGTCTGGTCGGATGAGTCCCGATTTCAGTTGGTAAGAGCTGATGGTAGGGTTCAGAGTGTCGCGCAGAATCCACGAAGCCATGAACCGCAGTCGTCAACAAGGCACTGTGCAAGCTGGTGCTGGCTGCGTAATGATGTGGGCTGTATGTACATGGAATGGAATGGGTCCTCTGGTCCAACTGAAGCGATCATTCAACATTTTCAGACATTTATGGGCTTCCTGTTCCCAATCAACAATGGAATTTTTGTGGATGACAATACGCCATGTCACTGGGCCACAGTTGTTCGCGATTGATTATAGGAACATTCTGGACAATTCTTGAGAATGATTTCGCCTTGCATACCTCCCGATATGAATCCCATCGAACATTTATTGGGCATAATGGAGAGGTCAGGTAGTGCACAAAATCCTGCAGCGGAAACACATTCGCAATTATGGACGGCTATTCAGGCAGCACGGCTCAATATTTCTGCAGGGGACTCGTAACGATTTGTTGAGCCCATACCACGTCGAGATACAGCACTTCGCCGGGCAAAAGGAGGCCCAACACGATGCTGGAAGGTATCTTGTGAATTTTGTCACCTCAGTGTACATTCTCTGTTACTTAGATTTGTTCAGCGCTATGTTCAACAGATTTGGGAACACTTCCAGTTCCTATTAATCACACCTTTATACTGTTGCTTTCGTATTTCTGGTCATTTGGCTAGGTAGCTGATGTTGCTTAACGCAGGCAGAATGACTTGCGGTGGTGCTGTGAGTTCTGTTGTAAACATCGCTGGCGAGAGACGCGCGCGCTGCCTCTGTGACCGGAGGTAAATGGCTGGCTCCGCAGCAGGGACGCGCTCTGCCAAGAGAAATAAGCGAACGTGGCAGTCGTTTGTTTTTAGCGGAAGTGACGAAGCAAAGCCGCGCCTGCTGATGTACTCCTCCCTAAACTCTGGCTGTCGGATAAACTGTGCTAGAGAGAGAGCCGTTGAGATTGTGTGTAGACGAGCTCCTTTTGATTACCGTAAGAGCGGAAACTTTGTGATTGGCGTGTCGACTCTGTGCCTACCCGTCAGTACACAGCATTTCTTGAACACCTACGCTTCAGCTCTCACTCAGTGCGTGACCACGTTTTTCTCAGATAGAAACTATACAATTATACATTAATCATAATTGCAAAAAAAATGAAGAAATCACATGGGAAGAAAATGTAATATGTTGTAAACATGGAACTTAATACGCGTTTAATTACCGGTAGACCATTAAAGAAGAAGAGATTCAAGCGAAGGTCCGAAATACAAACCCAGAATCGTAATTTGGCCAAACTGTGACTTTAGTTTCGCTCGATAATGAACACAAGGAATAAAACGACTAAGGAAGTTCCTGGGCCCAAGAAACGCAATAGGTGTTTCGGATGCTACCAAGTGCTTGTCCTGAAGCGGTTAGAATAAGTATTTGGTGGTGGAAAATTCTTATTGTAAGAAAGAAAAAAAAACGGAACATTTACACTCTTTCGTTAGATAAGTAGGAATGGAAATAGAAATGGAAATTTGCAGTAAGTCCTATGGGACCAAACTGCTGAGGTCATCGGTATCTAAGCTTACAAACTACTTAATCTAACTTAAACGGACTTACGCTAAAGACAACACATACACCCATGCCCGAGGGAGGAGTCGAACCTCTGACGGGAGCAGCCGCGCGAACCGTAAAAGGCGCCTTAAACCGCACGGCTACCCCGCGCGGTGAGAAGTAGGCTGAAAACCTTTTTCAATATACGTAATTACATTAAAATTTTTCGCCACCAACTTTACTGTCCACAGTGGGACCCATCTAACACTTGCTCCTGAATGCCCAACAGTAGAGCGCCATTCACACAAAGCTTTTTATCTGAGAAGACGTATAGCGGAAGGAGACGTCACCCTTTCTGTTTACACACAGAATGACAAGGGTCAAGTGTCTCTTCGTTGGTCCCAAAGACATCCTAGCTTTACGGATATTGATTGTGAGAGAAGCAAATAAGTGCTCCATCTCTACACATCAATAAATTAACGCAACTAGTACAGAGTGGTGGTAGGTTGCGAACACATTGCCCTTTTTCCTTTGTACCTACCGGCAATAAGGGGATAAATTAAATTTGTTTGATTTAAAGAAGACTCTAATTAGTAAACATCCAATGTCTGGTATGAAGTTGCTGAGAATGGTAGAATTTTATGAGATCTAGAATTACAATTAATCTCCAAGGAACAATGCTTTACTCAAACCATATGTACTAATGCCTGTGATAATTGCAAGACCTACAAAAAACTGGTTCAAACGGCTCTAGGCACTATTAGACTTAACATCTGAGGACATCAGTCCCCTAGACTTAGAACTACTTAAACCTAACTAACCTAAGGACATCACACACATCCATGCCCGAGGCAGGATTCGAACCTGCGACCGTAGCAGCAGCGCGCTTCCGGACTGAAGCGCCTACAACCGCTAGGCCACAGTGGCCGTCAAAGAACCGGTAAAAGGAACAAAAATTGTGCGAAATAGTGTGGTCATTTAGTTATTAGACTGATGGAAAAAAATCGCAACACCAAAAATGTTGTGTAACAAAACTGTCAGTGTAGCGCATTTAAGTGATTAACGTTTCAAGATCATAGGTGCGGGAAAAGCCACTGCAGATGTGAAATTCTGATACATTAGTAACTGGTATAATACCAGAATGTTCAACGCAAGGTGCCCGGTATCAGCTTGTGTGGTGAAGTTATATGCCCGTTGCACTTGGTCGGTTAATAAAAGTACGGTTAATGCTGGTTGTGGATGACGCTCGAGTTGTCGTCTGATGATGTCCATTACGTGCTCAACTGGAGACAGATCTGGTGATCGAGCAGATCAAGGCAACATGTCGACATTCTGCAGAGCGCTATGTGAGCGAGCGTTATCCTGTTGGAAAACATCCCCTGGAATGCTGTTCACACATTACAGCACAACAGGCCGAATCACCAGATTGACGTGCAAATTTGCATTGAGGGTGCGCGGGATAGCCACGAGAGTGCTCCTACTCTCATACAAGATCGCACCGCAGACCACAACTCCAGGTGTCGGTCCAGTGTGTCTAGGTCGTAGACAGGTTGGTCGCAGACGCTCATCTGACCTCCTTCGAACCAACACAGTTCCATTAGAGGCATCGAGATAGAGTGTACTTTCATCAGAAAACACAACAGATCTCCTCTCCAACCTCCAATGAGCTCTCGCTTGATTCCACAGAAGTCCTAAACAGCGGCGGTTTGGCGTTTGGTTTGGAGCTGTCCTTGAAATAATCAATTTGTATCAGTGTGTCGCTGTGGTGCCAACTGCAGCTCAAATTGCTGCTGCAGACACAGTGCAATGCCCCACAGCCATACACCGAACACGATAGTCTTCCCTCTCGATGTGTCCCGTGTTGATAATGGCGTCTTCGTCATCTTAAAGGCATTCTTGACTAACATCAACTCACTACGTCTAGTCTCAAACGTAACTAACGCTCACTACTGTTACACCGCCATTCTTATGCGTCTGGAGCGAAGTCTGAATAATGTCATATTTCAGATATCGAAACACGCCTACCAATTTTCCTTTACTTCGCACAACTCCTTCTTGATGGTGGGATATATATTTTTTTTTCGTCAGTGTAGAGTGCAGAGGTATTGCATACACACAGGCTCAGTAGCGCCATTTCCTGTACATCGTAAAGACCCCTCTCTCAGTGATCACACGCCAGACGAAACGGAAACGTGAAGGCAAATGCTCGCCGATATGAAGTCCACTAATATCAGCCTTTGGGTAAGTACAAATAGGGCAGGATGATGGCTTCCTGGAAATAATCTTTTCATACTGGTATTTTCCGTCTTGTATGAGGCATGCTGCTACGATAGTCACCCTTTAGTACTGCCTATCTAGGATGGCCGTCACACGCACGCTGAAGCTAGTGCGAATGGGTGATGCGTGTGGATTCCCGGACGCGTCGGAGGAGGAGGAGGAGATTAATGTTTAACGTCCCGTCGACCGCAAGATCTTTAGAGAAGAAGCGCAAGCTCGGATTAGGGAAGATGAATTAAGGAAATCGGGCGTGCCTTTTCAAAGGAACAATCCTGACATATGCCTGAAGCGATTTAGGGAATCACGGGAAATCTAAATCAGGATGGCTGGACGTGGGTTTTGAACCGTCGTCCTTCCGAATGCGAGTCCAGTGTGCTAACCAATGTGCCACCGCACTCGGCCGGACACGTTGGCGTGTCGGGGAATGAGGCTGTTGATGCTACAGCTAAGGCTGCAATTCTAGTACCTGGGCAAACCTTTTAGTTATTCTGTACCCTCGGGACAATCTCAGCGTTGCTATATGTGGGAACATTCTATCGCTGCGGCACGAACTCTGGGTGGCTCTTAACGGGAATAAAGTCAGAGATAAACCCCTCATTACGTCTGGGAAGATTTCTTCTCGTCGATCTCGTCGCGAGGAGATAACTTTTGCTGCACTAAGTGATGAGAACTGTCTTTCTCAGCTTTCTAACACTGAGTTGTACTAAAGTAAAGTACTAAACACTTGAAACAGTACTTATCTATAGGCAGGGTGAACGTGCACTCACGTGAACTCCGACACTGACGTGCTGAGTGGCAAAAAGTAGTATTTTCGGGCGCATTCCGTTTATACTGCTCTGCAGTGATGGCCACATATGTACAGTCGGCATGATCACGGTTTGACAGCATGCAATGCGGGAAAATAGCAAGTGCGCAATCTAGGAGCGTCACTCGAAATAACATTCCACAATGAGGGCAGCCTGATCAGTAACGCCTATAATGTCCGGCTACATGCGTCGGGAATGAGCAATCTGTGTTCCAGAAGCAAGCACGTCAACAGATTTGGTTTGTGTTATACCAGAGTCAAGGTAGCCCCTGAGGGCCGGCAACCCACATTACACCACAGAGGACGAGGTTGTCTATGCCCAAGGCGTACCAAAAGCACCATCGCAAACACCGGCTATTTGCATACAAGATAATGGAAACAGACATTCTGTGCACTAATTCCTGCAGGGGGAGCTCGAGCCACGGCCTGCAGGAAGTATCACTACAGCAAAACGTGATCGGCTGGAGACAGCTGTTTAGGGGCTAGAACCAGCCCCGAAGTTCAGTTCACGCCGGATGCCGACCTCGTGTATTGCGTACCTTGACTTCGTCTCTGAATTGGACTGTTACTAGTGTGTGCGTGTGTTTCACCACGAACCTTTGTGGAAAATTAGAGGTGAACTTTTACTTGCCTCAATTAGTAGACTTTTACTGGCATTGTTATTGTTACCTGTCATTTTTTGTTCAGTCATCAACCTTATGAACTTACATCAATAAAACTTTTGTTTGTGAAAAATTGCGAATTGTCAGTCATAACAGTTTGCGTATTGGGTTTATGCATCGACTATTTAAGTTGAGATTGTTAGTAAGCTTCTTTTCTTCTGTGCCACGAACTTTGCACGCTCTGATAGCAAAATGCGAAGGTTTCATACCTACTTTATTTCTCAGTCTCAGGGATGATGTACTTCTACAGTGTTAATCATATGTGTTTTTTCACCGACCACATGGACATAATATTTGATTCTAACACAAGTCATGTTCTTTTTAAGTTTAAAATTTCGTCAAACGTTGTTATAGACAGGGGAACATGTTTCACTTTTGTCCATTTTTTGTCATTTACATATGTTTTTATTTGTTATAAACTATTTCTATATTCGAAATTTTGTGACAAGGCAGGCTCTCATGTCCAGTACATGTAAACGTCTTGTATGGACGTCTATAACAAATCCAACGATAAAATTCTAAGGAGCAGAAAAATAGATAACAATACGATGAAAATTTCAGTTACTGAAATATGAAAAGAAATTAGGGACAAATTTTAACTTGTGCAGTGGATGATGTTGCGTTTACTCATTTTCTGGAGAAATATGGAGTACTCTATAAATGATCAACAAAATAATAGGAACTCTCTTGTTTACTAGACAGCATCGTTAAAAGTAATAATTAAACAGTGTAAATGGAAACATGAAATATCTGAACGATTTTCTGAGTTCTATTTTGCAATGCTTTCGACATGAAAGTTTTACAAACATATGTCCAGCTTTTAGTAGATACGGAAATTTTTCCCTTGGTACTGTGTTCCACTGAACAAGTGAAATGTATATCTGTAAACAAGTGATAATGGGATGCTGTACCACGGTATCACCTAAGGAGGCAAAGTGGTTCTACAGATGCCACCGCTAAGAAGCCTCAATTCAAATATTGGGCGACTGAAGGATCATCTGGAACCCAACAGACCGGAGCCGCGTGTTTTACCGACAGTACGGCAAGGTGGTGTGCTGATGACGGCTGCCACTAGTGGTCGGCTCGGGTGCGTGGAGACGGGCTCTGCCGTGGAGACCGACCGAAGTGCACATGCGTGAAAAACTAAGTGGTTGTCCGGATGGTAGGACAAGTAAATCGGCTAATGAAATTTCTCTGCCGCAAGGGCGGCAATGTACGCGACCGACTTCTGCAGCGGGAAGGAACCAAAACTCCTACTCTCTGCCACACCGCGCCCAGAGAGCGACAGTTCTGCTGTGCCACAACTCGGCTAATCGTAGCCAGTAAACAAAGATTTTGCCAATTATGGCCTTAAAAACAAGTTCATCTAAACTTCCACTTCCGTACTTCACCAACCTCTCTTTTCTCCACCTACAAAGAAATCACTTCTACTGTGCCATAATTTCAAAGCCTTTATTGTCTGTGGCAAGTGCCCACCAAACTAGCGGCAGTCAAGTCTGTCATACACGACACGTAATGCGTCCCACATCTAACCTGAGGCTGGCCGACTTCTTAAAGCGCTAAATTTCATCCTTAGATTTTGCTCGACCTTCGTCCCGCGTTCTGCTATTTTAGACTCAGCGGCAGGAATTGTGCTTAAAACTTCTATTTTTAAGATAATGAATAATGGAATAATACTCACTATTTGTAAGATGATTTATCCCTTGATCCATATGTGTAGCCATTGCCTATAAGGTCTAATATTTGTTATTAAAGTAATTGCTGTAATTACCAGTAGCATTTTGTATTCTAACACCTGTGACCGGGAATTCTACCACTTTTGGCATTCCTGATATAATTGTAGAAACCCTCTGCTATCCCACTGACTGTACTACCTGTCTCCACCAAGGCTTCTTCACCGACTTTACCTATCTGAACTTTAACTATTGGTTGCACCTTCCTTACTTTTCCTGCTTGAGATCTACTTCTGCTAAAAGATCCTCCTCCACTTCATTAGCACAGTTCTTTTCCATAGTGCATACGTGCCCCCCATGGAATATTTCTATTTCATTATCCCCTTCAAATATTACTTCAAAAGCATCTTTGTGTTCTTTATTTCCTAAGCCCAACCATCCAAATTTTCTGGCAAAACTAAACTTCTCCTTCTCCCATACCTTTGGTCCCAACTTCTGTATATACTTAGAAAAATCCACCCAATGACTTGCATCAAGATCACATTCACTCTTCCCCATCCAACCAGTATTCCATTCAGCCTCTTCCATACCAACATACTGCTCATCCTCATACACTACATAATTATTCACCTTTTCAATTTTATCTCCCTCATCACACACTAATTTTCCACAATCTGTAACCCTGCAGTTACTCTCCACAGCACATCCTACCATTTCATTTATAAAATCCCCCTTAAACCATCAAACTTCTTATCCCCATCAAATATTTTCTTGAGTACATCATAATATGCCGCAGCCTCAACATTTAACTGCCTTGAACTGTTCAGATAATTATATTTCCCAACTGTCCAATTTTCTGGAGTATATTTTTGCAACCATTTTGCCCTTGCTACTCACCATTTAAGTTCAGTTCAGATTCCCCCTTGGTTCTCCACTGTTCATCATTCTTAGTTTACTGTTTAACCCCATGCATGTAAACACTAGCACATTTTGTTTCATGGATAAAGATACAGCTTTCTCCACCGAAACATCACTTGCATTACCATCCTGCACATTACAGACACTTTCACCAGACATCCCTTAACCAGCCCCTTCTGGCTGCTCACAGCTAACCTCATAAATTTCACCAGATACACTCTCTGATACGTATTCATTTATCACTACATCAACAATAGGCACTATGGCCCCAAAATTATTACCATCATCTACAAAACCATTAGTTTCAGGCAACTTGGCCCTCTCAGAATTAACATTATCATCCACTGCATCTGCTGCAGTTACACACAACTCAACAAATTTCTCACTATTACTTTCACACACACTTTGGTCAACACAACACCCATCTATACCTTCAGACAGCGCCTTAGTCCCTGACCAGTTAATAATGCTCACCAAACCAATACTATCTTTCTCAGAATTCACATCCCCAAACTATTTACAAAAAACATTCTCAGCATTGATTTCTTCCATTTGGGCCTTTGAACCCCTAACATTCTTCCTCTTAAAAGCTCTGCTTTTGCCATGCTCCATGCACCAGCTCTCCAATACATTTTCATCATTTAAAATTGCCTCCATATCACAAATTCTTTCCTCTCTTCTACTTCTATAATTATTGTCATACCCCCTTTCAGAATTCCCACCCCTAGTCTAATTATATTTATTATTGTTCCATCTCTTGGCCCTATTGTTTGCAACTTGTCTTGTCCCAAAGTGGACCCCATTTGAGACAGCTCATAGTTTAAAGGATGCTGTCCCTGTTGTGTGCTGCTGTTCTGTCCCCCTCTTCCAGGTCCATTTCCCAGCTTTGGCATTGGTTCATTTCTTGCATCACTGCCCCTAAAATCCCTTTGACTTTGGCTCTCTTCGTTATATCTTCCCCCAATTCCTCTACAACGTTCTTTGTACTTCTGTTCCCATGAAGACTCTGATGATTATTTCCACAATTCCTATTTCTGTGACCATTTTGATGATTGTTACCCCAATTCATATTTCCTCTCTCCCCCAGATCCCTATGGTTATTCCCTGGATCGTTTCCCTTTGAGCTAGGCCTATGGCACATAGCCTGCTCCAGCCTGTCGACAAAGTCTAAAAACTTCTCCACAGAATCAGTGGGGCAATGTACGAGTTCCCATTGTAACTCCTCAGATAGTCTCCTCCTTAAAGTAGATATTTCTGTTAACACACCTAAAGGCTGATCCAGATGTACTAATTTATTCAACTCTTCCTGGAAAAATTCCCTCATAGTTTGTCTGCCTCCCCTGCACACAGGTCAATTCAAAAACTCATTTTTCAATGTACACTGCTTATTTTTACTCCAGTATTTGTCTAGAAACATTCGTTCAAAGATTTCAAATGAAATGAACTGATCCTTAAATTTGTTAGCCCATGTCTGAGCTGAACCTCGCGGCATTCTCTTTACAAATTTTACTTTTGCCTCATCTGACATCCCAGACAGAAGACAGTCCTTCCAATTGGCCAAAAAATCCACGGCATCATCTCAGTTTTCACCTGAAAATGTCTTTTCAAAAGGTGCCTGCATTACTGGACACCCAGCATGACCCGAAATTCTACAATTCTATCTGGGTAATTTTGTCATTTACTTTTGAGGCGACAGTTGCCACTTCCTTTCTGAGATCATCAGCTGTGCTGTCTAATTTATTTATCAGCACAGCTTTTGTCTCATCATTGCTAGCCACTATTTTCGCATTCACTTCAGCCAAAGTTTGCCTTGTCGCCTCTTCCCTATCGTCACACATCTGCCTTCCCGAATCAATTTCACCCTTCAGCTCAGCGTCAACCGCTTCAACCCTGGAATGCCAGCTCTCTTCTATTTTTTCTAATCTATTATCTAACTCGTTCGTAATTTCTTGTTTCATTGACCCCAACTGTCTATTTATTTCGCCCACATTAGTCTTCAGAGAACTTAATTCGGAATTTAGTGAACTTAGCTTAGTTCCAAAATTAGTGTCTACAGCACTTAATTTACTATCCATATCGGTTTTAAATGAACCTATTTGGCTACTCATATTTTGGAGAAGAGCAATTAATTCTTTATACATTACAGGATACCGATTTCCTCCTGTCTCTGAGGACTTTGTGGTTTACTACCACTCCCTGACGCCCCGCAATCACTAAGCGATTTTTTAATTTCGTGCTCCATTGCCCTGGCCAGCACAAGAACTGAAAACAAGAAAACAAAAATTGCGCCCGCTGTGACCACTTATCTTTCTGGAGAGGCTGCGTCGGTCTCGGGGCTGCTGAATAGGGTGCGTTGCAGAGCGTAGTCAGGACCGCTGGCTGCAGGCCCGCTGGTCGCTCGATCCGCGCTGCGTGGCGTCGTCGAACGGCGATAGCAGGCGCGCACGTGATTAGCCGAAACACACGTTTTCGTGAATGTTCATGCTTCGCCTAGTTCCACTAGCCTTTGGGCCTAGTTGCCTAGCACACTAGTATCCCGGACGAGCCCCCAATTGCGACGAGGTGGAAAATAAGTGCGGTTGAAGCGACCACACGTGTGTGCATATACTAATATTCGTTAAAAAATGGTAGTGCAAATTTTGGCTCTTACGTAAGTCTCAGGGGATAATTTCCACGCCGGCCGGAGTGGCCAAGCGGTTCTAGGCGCTACAGTCCGGAACCGCGCGACCGCTACGGTCGCAGGTTTGAACCCTGCCTCGGGCATAGATGTGTGTGACGTCCTTAGGTTAGTTAGGCTTAAGTAGTTCTACGTCCTATGGGACTGATGACCATAGAAGTTAAGTCCCATTGTGCTCAGAGCCATTTGAGGCATTTTGATAACTTCCACACTTGGTGCATTAGTACACTGTTCCACACCCGCGCATTAGTTATAGTTTTTGATTTAATAATCACTCAGATATGAATACAGTTTATGCTAGGGAACAGAAATTAGTCGATTATTATAGCAAAATCATTTTTCACGACACAGTTCGATCACTATTTATTGGTGTCGTCCTTTTCGTTCACACAATGAAATTAGCAATGGTGAGACGGTTTATAGTTTTACTTTAATAATAATTTGACTCCGAGCCCCCAATAGCAGTAATGTAGGTTGCTATAATCGAGAGTTACTCAAGCAACTCGAACAGAACCACAAGTCCCACTGTCCTCTTCCACATGTTCACTTACGCCGATGTATACCTTGGAATTCATACTCACACAAATAATCGTAGCACTTCCAGTTCACCAAATATATGTTTGCACACTTGCACTATTAAACAGTACTCTTTGTCGAAATAAATCGGTGCGAAAAATTCTTACTCAAACGACCACATGCGCCACCCCCAAGTGGGCTTTGCTCGCCACCCACCGGCCGACTCCCCAGGGACTGCCCAACGACTTTTTTTTTCATCTTTCTTCCCCTCTTACGAGGTTGGGCTGTATCTAGAGTTTAGCTCTTTTCAGCCATAGGTGCTTTAATACAGTTGGGACTCCATTTATTTATATTATTTGGGAAAAATTGATATTTCTCGTTTTACTTAAAATATTGATTATCCAATTCAATAACAATAATTTTTCAATAATACCTTATATGCCTTCTATTCCTATCCATTATTACTTTCATCCTTTTCTCCTACTTAATTTGCCTCTTCCTCTTTTCTTCTTGTTCCTGAGGGGAAATGATGTTATATACCACCATTCGTCTTATGGGTAGGAAAAACCCCTCAAAAACCCCACCTGGGATAATATATCTTATATAAACGTTTTAATTTATATCGTATTTTTCTCTAGTATCTCACTTTATTTATTTAATTTTTGTTGTAGAACTGACATTTACACTTCAGCTGTCATTAACTAAACGGCAAATATTATTAGAAGGTCCAAGTGGAATTGTTCTATCAAATTCTTCATTAGTCTCAAAATCTTCATATCTATAATAATTAATTAATTATGAGCGATAAATGTTAATAATAATTTGGAAACAATGAAAACTATTGCAAGTTAAGTGTATAGTATAACATAACTAGTTTAAAATACGTGTGATGCCATCCAAAATATTACATAGTGCCGTTCTTTACGTCATGAATTTTATAAACAATTTCCCATCAAACTTTGTTTATTGCTCTTTACGAGCTTAATTATTTGTGAATCTTAACATATGACTACGGCACTCGATCCGCTTTGACGAGACGTTTTTAGTGAGCGCTCGTTCATCCCTGTAAGTTGTTATTTACTATTTTTATTAATCTTTCAGTATTCGTGTTATTAAGCAAGTTTCAAGATACTATAATTTTTGCATCTCGTCACTTAAAATAAAGATCGATCTTTCAGAAGGTACATATTGATGACCACAATCCACTGCCGCATCGCTCTTCACCGTAAGTTACATAGTTTTCGCGTAATGCACGAAAAACCAAACAATGCCTCAAGCTGCGGGCCACATGGCCGCCCGGCGGCGGAAGCTTTTCACCGACTTGTTGCAAATCTCGCGCGGGCGCGTCACGCGCTTCCGTGAATGGCGCACGATGTCGCACACTCACTCGCCACAAAACAATCCTTGCATACTAGACCTATTCATCTAGTAACGGGGGTTTGCACCGTCACAGTCTCCAGCAGATCTTCCCACGAAGACATCCATTTCTCACTCCACAACGCTCGCCAGCGGAACATCCGCTGCAGCAGAAGATGAATCATTGCCAGTATGGACGTTCATTTGCTACACTGATCGTGTGCCGCCACACTAGGAGTTCTTAATAATCGTTCAAATTTAACATTGTTCCTAATAAAATGGTTAAAAAATGGTTCAAATGGCTCTGAGCGCTATGGGAATTAACATCTGAGGTCATCAGTCCCCTAGAACTTAGAACTACTTAAACCTAACTAACCTAAGGACATCACAAATGTCAAGGCCGAGGCAGGATTCGAACCTGCGACCGTAGCGGTTGCGCGGTTCCACACTGAAGCGCCTAGAACCGCTCGGCCACATCGGCCGGCTAAAATGGTTGAAACGCATGAAAACATCTTTATCTGATGCACATATTTCCTCAATTTGGTATAAAATCATGGACTTCTGCATAAGACAGCAATCAGTTTAATTTTAAAAACAGATAAGTTCTAAGTTGTAAATACTGTAATATCTTCGAAACAACTAATCGAATTTGGAGACTGAATAGCAGTTGAATTCATCTCTTTGACACCTAAAATACACTCACTCACTCACTGGTCATACCGGACTCGAGAGTCCATGACCGCAGCAATATATTTTCGCCATCTGTCCCTGTCTTGGGCTATTTCCTTCCATTCAACTTCAATACCTATGCTCCTCAAATCAGCCTTCACATTGTCCTCCCATCTACGCCTCGGTCTCCCCACAGGACGTTTTCCCTCTTAGTGCCCTACCAGTACTCTGCGCGCTGCCCTGCCCTCATCCATTCGAGCTACGTGACCCGCCCATCGCAGCCTACGTGTTTTAATAATACTGATTATGTCAGGGCTTGAACAGAGTTCGTGAACCTCTTCGTTATGCAGTTTGCGCCACTCTCCGCTCATGTCATCCCTTTTTGCTCCGAAAATTTTCCTCAAAATTTTGTTTTCAAATACTCGAAACGGCTTTTCATTTTGCACAGTGAGAGACCAAGTCTCACACCCATACATCATAACTGGTAGAATAATAGTTTTGCATATTCTAATCTTTAAATTCCGAGACAATATCCGTGATGAAAGTAATCTATTCAGTGAGCAGTAGCACGCATTTCCCGCCCGTAATCTCTCCTTCAGTTCGGATTCAATCTCATTTCCACGCCTAGATACTTTAAATGTGTTCACTTTTTCAAACTGCATGTCTCCAACTCTTAAAATTTCTTGATCTACTGCTGTTGGCATTCTAGTAGTAACCAGGTATTTAGCTTTGTCTTCACTTATCTTTAGACCTACATCTTCACTAGCCTTGATTAACGCATTCGCATTTGCTGTTACAGATTCTTTCCTATCGCTAATGATGTTTAGATCATCTGCATACCCTAATATCTTAATATTTCCATTTAACTCCACACCCTCTGAATTATCTGCTGCCATTCGTACAATATATTCTAGGACTAAATTAAAAAGTAGCGGAGACAGGGCATCTCCCTGCTAAAGTCCATTCTTTATTACAAATTCTTCTGACTCCAATTTCCCCACGCGTATTCTACCTTTTCTGTTTTTCAAACTTGCTTCTATAAGTCTAACATACTTCTTTGGTATTCCAAGTTCCGAAAGAATTCTGTACAGTTTTGATTGCAATACTGAATCATATGCTTTTGTAAAATCTATGAAAAGATTGTGAACTGGTTTATTGTATTCCCACTTCTTTTCCAAAATTTGATGCAGGGTGAATATTTGGTCTATAGATGATCTGTTCCTCCGAAAGTCAGCTTGGTAATCCCCCACAATTTCATCTGCATATGGTGTAAGCTTGCTTAGCAGAATATTCGAGAAAATTTTGGAACAGACTGGTAATAGTGATATCCCTCTGTAAGTACTACAATCCATTTTGCCGCCCTTCTTAAAAATTGGGATCAGAATCGACTCCTGCCACTCTTCAGGTATCATCTCTGAGTTCCATACTTTAGTTACCACTTTGTGAACTACTTCCACCTAAAATACAAGTAGCAGAAATTACGAGGGCCGTTGAAATTAGTAACGCAACTCATTTCTTTTCTCTGGCAATGTCGGCTGAAAAAAAATGTGGAATTTGTCGGAGGACATCATGAAATACTCCCACTTAGTTCCGAAGTGGCGGCGCAATACGAAGCCTTTAAAATAGCGTTTAAATGGAGGTGCGTTCCAAGGAGAGAGGTGTATTGAGTTCCTCTTAGCGGAAAACCAGAGCATCGCAGATATTCATTGGCGCTTGTAGAATATCTACGAGGACCTGTTAGTAAACAAAAGCACGGTGAGTCTTTGGGAGAGGCGTCTGTTATCGCAACCAGGTCGGGCGAACCTGTGCTGTCTCCCGCTGTCGGCGGGGTTCGCACAGCTGTGACTCCTGCAACGTTGGAAAGTGCGGCCATTGTCATTCGAGATCATCGACGGATGACAAACAAACACATCGCTGCTCAATTGGACGTTTCTGTTGGTAGTGCTGTCACCACTCGTCCACCAGTTGGAGTACTGAAAGGTGTGTGCCAGCAGGGTTCCTCGCTGTCTAGCAGAAGACCATACAGATCAAAGAAGGATCACCCGTGCGGAGTAACTTGACCATTACAAGGCTCATCGTGACAATTTTCATCGAATATAATTGCAGGCGATGAAACATGGGTTCATCACTTCGAACTGGAAAGAAAACGGCAACCCATGGAGTGGAGCCACACTATTTCTACTCTGAAGAAAAAGTTCAAAACTGAAAGCTCAGCCGGTAAAGTCGTGGTGACGGCCATCTGGGACTCTGAACGGTTTATTCCGTTTGATATCCTCCCTAATGGTGCTACGACGCTGAAGTTTATTGTGCTACCCTCAGAAAACTGAAGAAACGACTTCAGCGTGCTCGTCGCCACAAAAGTGCAAACGAACTTCTCCTTCTGCATGGCAGTGCAGGACCCCACACAAGTCTGCGCACCGAGAGAAGCTCATGAAACTTCGTTGGACTGTTCTTCCTCATCCACCCTGTAGACTGGATCTCGCTTCTTCCGACTTCTATGTGTCTGACCCAGTGAACGATGCATTCCACTGGAAGCAGTAGGTGGATGATGGGTAGGTTAGTGGTTGCAGCAAGACGTTAGCTCCGATATCGACCAGTAGACTGGTACTATGCTGGCATCAGGCCTTCGTACTAAGGTGGCGTATTATCGCACTGAACGGGGATTGTGCTGAAAAATAGGCACTCCGTCTTCAGGCCATCCGACCGCCGTGTCATCCTCAGATGAGGATGCGGATACGACGGGCGTGTGGTCAGCACACCGCTCTCCCGTTATGATGGTTTTCTTTGACCGGAGCCGCTACTATTCGGTCGAGTAGCTCCTCAATTGGCATCACGAGGCTGAGTGCACCCCGAAAAATAGCAACAGCGCGTGGCGGCCCTGATAGTCACCCATCCAGGTGCCGCCCACGCCCGACAGCGCTTAAGGTCGGTGATCTCAGGGGAACAGGTGTATCCACTGCGGCAAGGCCGTTGCCCCGAAAAATAGGGTTGTAGTCTAAAGCGTGGGGAGTAAAATGGTGTATAGGTATCCTGAATAAAAACCAACCTCTTTTCAGAAAAAAATGTTGCATTACTTATTGACCGCGCCTCGTACTAAAGCTCCACTTTGAAAAAGCTCAATTCATACTGATATGCCTGTAATTGTATAGCTACGACAACCGACAGTATATTGTTTCGTGAGGACATCATTAGAATGCGTCTGGGTGGAAACAAAATTACGATAGGAGCATTAGAGTGCGAAGCGGTTTATTCTGTGGAAACGAATGCGTGCGGTGCAGAACGTTGTATTAGGAGCGGCGAGCGTTTCAGAGAAGGCTATCAAGCCACGCCGGCTCCTATTAAAATGTTGGCGAGGTAATGGGCCGGCACCGGCATCGGCAGGAAACGAGTGGGTTGGAGCAGCGCCGGCGATAAGCCAGACCAGTACGGGACGCGCGCACGCTACCTGCTACCAGCTACCTGCTAACGACCCGGCACACACACTGATCTGTGCACCAGTTACGGAAACGAGGGGCTCGCAATAAATTTATACGTCGTTACGCCCCCATGTTCTAGAGAAATGTAGGAACAAGGCAGGCAACACTGACACTAGAATGGTCCTCACACGAGTGAAAACGTTTGTGGACGAGTAGGTCATGACGTCACTGCGTAGAATTCCACTACACTGATAAGTTTGAAAGTAAGAGTCTACCAAGTCAAACTTTTTGCCTCGTGGAGAGTAACGTAGCTAGTCAGATGCAGCATCGGTTTTACGTCACAAACAGAATTTAGAGGACACCATATTGTATTAATTTACAAAATTGAATGGCATATTTCAAAAATGGTTCAAATGGCTCTGAGCACTATGCGACTTAACTTCTGAGGTCATCAGTCGCCTAGAACTTAGAACTAATTAAACCTAACTAACCTAAGGACATCACACACATCCATGCCCGAGGCAGGATTCGAACCTGCGACCGCAGCGGTCGCTCGGTTCCAGACTGTAGCGCCTAGAACCGCACGGCCACTCCGGCCGGCTAATGCTATATTTGATGGTTTATGTGTTACAGCATAGGTGGTGTGAATGTGAGCTGTTTCAAAGCGCCAGCACATTGAGGAACTCTCGAAAAAGCGTCTTTTAGTTACGATTTGTTATGGCAGATAGACGAGAAACGACATATCGGTAGTCAGTCTTCCTTTATTTGGTGCTTTTAGTCTTATAATGCTATGAAAGTATACCGTTCCAGCGCTACATCACAATGCTGATTTATCAGAATTGCGTCGTTTTCGGTACAGTTTTTCATAGTTAACTATCATCTAATATTTGCAGTTAGAGTATGTGCATTTGTGTAGAACTGCTGTAGAACTGTACTATACCAAAATGCATTTCGGTAACTTTTGTATACTTCATATATGACGTAGTAAATGGTAGGATTACCGGTAGTATTGGTAGCATTATAGGGGAAGAAACATAAATCAGTATGTAAGAGAGAAACCGGAAGCCGACGACTTCTCTTTGCATTTTTGGTTTTCGGTTGTTTGCCTTGCAGGAGCGACATCATTTAGTGTTAGACCGTTATGTATTTCATATCCTTAAAGAACATAAATTGCATGTTATAATTAGTAGGAATTAGTTAATTGCAAAAACTTCTGCGGTTTTGTGTAACCTAAGCAAATACTTCTGACGCAAATTCAGTTTAGATGTACAAACATAAAAGAATATAATACATAATTATTGTTATTTTTTACTTAATAGAACGTTCTTCGTTATGATAAAATACAAAAATTACCTGTTATTATTGATAAATGCATTTTATTTTTATTTTATCTTTTTGTTGATCAAATTGCGTTTTTTAGCACCGTATGATAAATCTGTAGTTTTATTCATTTTTAATGAGACATCCCTCTGTTTCACGTTACAGATCGACAGTTTTAAAATAAAATCTGTATTAAACATTCACAATTTTAATTTCCCAATGAATATCTTTTACTTTGAAGTAATAGCTATGTAGAACAAAAATATTCCTTATGTTACCTCGTCTTTTATACATCCTCAATCTTCACTCCTCTTCTAGACAGTTCACTGCTTCCTGTTTTTAAGAGAATCTTGTAAGACACTGATCGCATACGTAAAGAAAGCGATCGTTATGAGCAAAGCCCAACAAGACCGGTAATGTGGGTATGGTCTTAACTGACTGAAGCTGCTAGGAAAACTACCATAAACTGCGATTATTTACGATAGTCTACGGTAGCCTACAGTAGTTTTACGACTATGCGCTGTTGCCATGTTGAATCTGTAGCGTAGTTCGTAGTGTCATAACTATAAAGAGAAAGGTAGCAGAACATGTCCACTTACTTCCAAACATTTTTTTTCACATTTTCTTTTCTAAAAGATTTGGATTGTTTATTATTATTATTTTAAAAGAAGTGTAATGTGCTATAATCGATGCTATTTACTATAAATAATGTATTTGCTGCTATTTGTTGCATAGGCCTGAAAGTTGTTGCTATATATATATATATATATATATATATATATATATATATATATATATATATATATATATATATATATATACGTTTTGGTTTTATTAACTGCCTCACGTCATGTCACGGACTGCGCGGCCCCTCCCGCCGGAGGTTCGAGTCCTCCCTGCGGCATGTGTGTGTGTGTTGTTCTTAGCATAAGTTAGTTTAAGTAGTGTGTAAGTCTAGAGACCGATGACCTAAGCAGTTTGGTCTCTTAAGAATGCACACACATTTGAACATTCTTTAACTGCCTCATGTTTTTATCTTGCTGGTAAGTATCTTTTCAGTAATCTGCTCCATTAGGATGAAATTACGTAACGAATCTCACTACTGATGTCTATGGGATGAAGTAACTTACTTCGGAGTGATAGCAGTCTACGTGTCATCGAGAATATGGATATTATCCATGTGCAAACTGACACTAGACACTATCAGTTAACAATGTTCAGTTTACAACCGAAAATGTGATGGAGATACAATCGAGTTAACGAATAGTTTGTACTAGGCCATATTTGAGATCGTTGTGCAGCATATGTATTGTTTGTTTCACTGCCAGCGGTTCGTTGTTCAAGCCAATTACGAGCCCAGAACCACCTTGGAGATTTTCTCCGCCATTCTCCGACTATCACTAAAATAATTAACCCAACTATTTTAGTTACATCCATTTTCGCAAACAAACTGTGTGATCAGTGCGCCAGATGGACGAACTGACACTGGAAAGCGCCGTGGTCGCAAATCACGATGAGAAGCACATTCCGGGCGACACAGCAGGTCATTTCACAGCGTGCAGCAGCCACAATAGGTACCACGTCTGTTGTGCTTCGGGATGAGAAACGGGTACCATGTGAGGACAGCTTAAGGCGCAGTTCTCGCAGAGGTGATAGCTTACGCGATACGACACTTTTCTCGCGTGTGGTGCGTCGCTGCCAACCTCATCCGAATATGTCGTGTGTTCACTCGAGACTGGGAAGGGGTATGGATTTCCTGCTAGAATTAAAAACAATTTCGATCTGTTAGCTACATTTGTTATGCAGTATTGTATGACGTAAAATGCACCAGCTGTGAAGTGTCCAGCGACTATGTTTTTTAATGCAAACTTTGAAAAATATGCGCTATGTTTTACTTAATTTTTGAATATCACAATAACTACGGGCAATAGCAAGAGCAAAACTAGTTCATTATCAGGCTGTGAAAGATAGAAAGCTGCAAAAAATGTCAATTATTTTTTTATCGAATAGTTTCCTGAAACGATAATGAGAAGAACTGTGTAGTGGAGAACTTGTGCAAATCCTAAAGCAGTTGTTTTTACATCTACATCTACATTGATACTCCGCAAGCCACCCAACGCGAAAAGTTGTTAGTTTTGCTGAGGATCTAACTACATAAAACAGTATTTTTGAGTACATCAGATGACTTGAAAATTCTCTCTCCTTGTGTTGTACGATATAGCTGAGTGGAGCAACCTGTATTTTGTGTTGCGCCGGGTGATAGGACAGAGAATCTCATCGGTGTTGTATCGGTTTCGTCCCAATGTGAAACAGTTAAATCGCTCCCACTATATTTCTACATGTTTCACCAATGCGGATTGTTTCTGTGTCATATAGTAATTCCCATAGCGGGCCTGATCGCTTAGTGTATCGTCTCAATGAGAACAGTGCGTTAGACGTATCGTAGAAGATAGTTTGAACAAAGGGGAGCGTACGTTTGCAGCTTTGCCGATTAAGAGGACGCTTTTGATAATGTTGACTGGAATACACTCTTTGAAATAATGAATGTACCAGGAATAAAATGCACTGAGGTGGAAGAGCCATGGGATACCTCCTAATATCGTGTCGGGCCTCCTTTTACCTTACATGGTGCAGAAACTCGACGTAGCATCGACTCAAAAAGTCGTTGGAAGTTCCCTGCAGAAATATTGAGCAATGCTGCCTCTGTACCCGTCCGTAATTATGAATGCATTTTCAATGTAGAATTTTTTGCACAAATTGGCCTCTCGATTATGTCCCATAAATGTTATAGGGATTCAAGATGGACGACCAGCGTAGCCAAGTAGTTTGGTCGAATTATCTCCAATGTTCTTCAAGCCAACCGAGAAGAACTGTGGACGGGTACATGGTGCATTGTCATCCATAAAAATTACAGAGTTGTTTGGGAACGCGAGGTCCATAAATGGCTGCAAATGGTCTCCAGTTAGCCGATTATACCCATTTCCAGTCAATCATCGGTTCAGTTTGACCAGAGGTCCCATTTCATTCTCTGTAAATACAGTCAACACCATTATGGAGCCACCATCAGCTTGCACAGTGTCTTGTTGACAACTTCAATCATATGGTTCATATGGCTTTGAGCACTATGGGACTTAACTTCTGAGGTCATGACTCCCCTAGAACTTAGAACTACTTAAACCTAACTAACACACATCCATGCCCGAGGCAGGATTCGAACCTGCGACCGTAGCGGTCACGCGGTTCCAGAATGTAGCGCCTAGAACCGCCTCGGCCACCCCGGCCGGCGACAACTTCAATCGCTGTCGTAGTGGGCTCTGCGCTACACTCAACCACTTCCATCACTCTTGTCATCTGAAATAAGATCTCATCTGACAAGTCGCCTGGGGTCAAACCGATATGGTCAGGAGTCCAGGAGAGGCGATACAGGTGGTGTGTTTTCAGTAAAGGCACTTGCCTTGTTTGTGTGCTGCCATAGCCCATTACGCCAGAATTAGCCTCACTGACCTAACGTATTCTTTCGTCGTACGTTATGAAGCTATTTCACGCGGTATTGCTTCTCTGTTTGCACTGACAGCTCTATGCGAACACCGCTGCTCTCGTGTGGCCGTCGTCTGCTACTTTGTCCATGGTCAGTGGTAATGCCTAAAATTTGGTATTCTCGGCACACTTTTGCTCTTCAGATCTCGGACTATTTAATTCCATAACGATTTCCGAAATTGATTGACCCATGCGTATAGTTCCAACTACCACTCCACGTTCAAACTCTGCCATAATAATGTCGGACCCCTTTTTACATGAATCACCTAAATACAAATTATAGCTCTGCCGATAGACTAACTTTTAAATCTCGTGTACGCGATACTGCCGCCATCTGTATATGTGCATATCCCATGACTTTTGTCACCTCAGTATAAAAAATGGTTCAAATGGCTCTGAGCACTATGGGACTCAACTGCGGAGGTCATAAGTCCCCTAGAACTTAGAACTACTTAAACCTAACTAACCTAAGGACAACACACACATCCATGCCCGAGGCAGGATTCGAACCTGCGACCGTAGCGGTCGCGCGGTTCCAGACTGTAGCGCCAGAACCGCTCGGCCACCAGCGGCCGGCTCACCTCAGTATAGAGGAAGCGAAAGACTGTACAGGGTGTAAACAGTAACTGTTTGCAATGTACCAGAGTTGTGTGGGGGAGATCGTGACGAACAGTTTGATACTGGACACTTACGGTTTATCAAGTCAGGAAACAACTTCAAATCACCCACCAAAAGCCCCCTAAGCTTCAACTCATGCCTAACGCACGAGATGTTCAATGTTCTCTCGCTCTATTGAATCACAAGATTTCTCGACTATTTATTTAATATTGCTGATTGAAACTTTCCCATGAGCTTAATGAAAGAAAAACGCAAACACTAACTACGTATACATTTTGATTATCTGTTCTAACTGAACCAATCATTGACTGGAAATGGTTATGTTCGCGTACTTGAAGACCGTTTATTTTATTTATTTAGCGTATGGCTCATAACATCACAGTAAAAATTACAGAAACAACACGATTGAAGAAAAATCACATATGTATAAACAGAGCAATAAATAACAGCTTGTATATAAGAACACCACCAATTGTAAATTTACACTCACAGAAGAGCAATCACAAGCAGACGTCCAGCTTAGATAGTAAATAGTCGATTGCCTCTTGGGTCGCCATTAGGAAATCCCGTGGGTCACCCTCGTATGCCCTTAGTGGGCATTCCTGCACGATGTGTTTAACCGTCTGTCTCTCAGCGCCACAGTCGCAAGCGGCCGAAGGAAGTTTACCCCATCTGTGTAAGGAGTCGGCGCATCTCCCACAGTTGGTTCTGATGCAATTAAGAGTTGACCAAACTTTGCGAGGGCAATCAAATCCTTTTGGTTTACTAAAGATGCATGGCATACTGTGGCAGTTTACTGCTGTTCTGCTCTCCCATTCCTCTTTACATTGGTCATTTATTTTAAAGTTGGTTTGATGCAGAGCCTGTGCGGTCTTTAGTGGAGGATGCCTAGACCGGAGTCGGTTTCCTTGGATGTCGTGAGTATCTTCATGGATTTTTAATTGAGGGTTGGTCATGATTTTTTGAAATTCTCTAACCAGAGCGTGTTCACGGCGCAGGTTAGGAGGGGCTGTGTTACTGAGAACCGTTTGCAGCCAATTATTGACTTACTGTTCTCAAACAATGATTGTAATTTATGGATGACAATGCGCCAAGTCACCGGGCCACAATTGTTTGCGATATCTTGGAAGGACGGTCTATACAATTCAAGCGAATGACTTGGCCACCCAGATCGTTCGATATGAATCCCATCGAATCTTTGTAGGACACAATCTGGAAGATAGTTCGTGCACAAAATTCTTCACCGGCTATACTTTCGCAATTATGGATGGCTAAAGGGTCAGCATGGCTCAATATTTCTTTCAAAACGACTTGTTGAATCCATGCCACGTCGAGCTGCTGCATTATGCCTGTCAAAAGGAGGTCGAGCACATATTAGGAGGCGTCCCATGATTTGTGCCACCTCAGTGAACATGAATAATTCCATTTCGTTTTCTGTCGTTTTGGGTATCTAGGTAGTTCGTACAAGCACAACAGTTTTCTTCGTTTCGGTTCTTCTCGAGTCTGATTTTGACACATCTGTATTCACATCGTTTCTCTTACTGTAGTTCTTTTGTAACTCATACCTGGTTCAGAACCTTTGTCTAGCGATGCCTACAACTGAAAAACATAACTTAGTCGCAGGATCTACTAGCTCCAGTGCCTGACGTATCAACATTCCTGCCTCATTAAGAAATATACACGGCAGTTCGTAAAATCTTGTCTGTTGGCGCCAGTAGAGTGGTAACGCAGCGCTCAACAGTTGTAGCGTTTGACCTGTAGTGGCTGTTTTACGCGTCATCCTAATACAATGCCGTTCGTGTCTTCCTCGTCTCCAGGTGTACACATTATACATTTCATCGTTGTTGTAATTAGTTATTATTAGCACGTCTAAACCACAATAAAGGCCAAATTCGAAGGCATTGTCGTCAGGGAAGTGCAACACTTAGAACAGAAATCACGTTTATTGCTGACACCAACGTACAGCCAGAACAGAACTGACCTTGTGGACGGAGAACGCAGTTATTCATACAAACATTAGATATTTAACAAATACTAAATAACAAATCATTGCCGGAAGTTTGGTTTGAACTGGTGCCACGTAGCAGGACAACCACTACACTACACACGCCACAGCTGGTGCTATTGGCGCCACACAGTTAGAGGCGGCATATCACGGTTTGCGCGGCCCCTCCTTCCGGGGGCTCGAGTCCTCCCTCGGTCATGATTGTGCGTGTTCTTAGCGTAAGTTAGTTTAAGTAGTGTGTAAGTCTAGGGACCGATGACCTCAGCAGTTTGGTCCCTTAGAAACTCACACACATTTGAACATTTTTTCTCTACTGGACAAACAGCAACCTGCTGTTTTAAAAGTTCCCATTGGAGCCGATTACAGCACCCTGGGTCTAGATATTGTCGATGGCCTGTATAGCGGCTCTGGCGGGTCCTTGCGCTACATCCTCTTCGCTATAATGAGCACCGAAAATACGCCCTCCCGTCACAGCTTCACGATCTTCGTGTAGGTCCTCAGTTTCCTTGAACGTCCCAATGTCGATGTCCGCGTCTGGACTGTAGCAGGGCTTCGTACGGAGGACATGGACGATGTGTCTCCGCCTCTTGATGAAAGGGCATAATCCTCGACTTCATATGTGACGTCCGGCAAGCCAAGGCGGATACGATATGTCCCAGGGTAGCAATTTAGCAACTTTCCCGATACTCAAACTTCCCGCAAAGGCATAAAAATCCATACCAAGTTTTCTCTGGCCGGTGTTTGGTGATACAGCACTCTCGGTCTTTCTCCTGGAAGTCCATGTTCCGTTACAAGCCAGCTACCTTGCTCTTTCGATTCCGGTGATGAGACGTTTCAAGTAGTCATCTTGAGAATCATCCAACTGAAAAGGAAACAACGTTCCAGCCTCGTGAGCGAGGAGTAGAAAGAACGGTGTGAAGCCTGTAGTGTTTCGCTTTGCTGTCTTGAATGCGAATGTCATGATGGGGAGTATTGTATCCCAGTCTCTCTTTTCGACATCAAAGTACATCGAGAGCGTCGACAACTTACTGAAGCGTTCTGTGAGGCATTCGTCAGTGGCAACTGTCGTCCTGTGGGTCATGTGGCAGCGTGAAATTATCTCTAAAACTAAACTCGACCGGAAAGCTTTATCACAATCATGGATATTTACACGGAGTGCTTTATGGTTCAAAATCATGTCTTCTACAAGGAACTTTGCAATTTCTTGAACTTGCTTTAGGGACAGCATAGTTGGTGAGGTAGCTAGTGCAAACTATTTCGCACTGATTCTCTTTGGGAACCTCCGCAAGAGGTCAATTCTAATTCGGTAGAATAGTGATGCTACAGGAGGGATTGGTACCAGATACCCCAGAGGTAAATATGGCACGTGCTTCCATAGATCGCTTTGCAATCAACGGTGATTAACGTGCCACAGTCCCGACTGGCGCGACCGGAAGTGAATTTTTCTGCAACACGGGCCTAGTAATACTAGGGCCCGTGTTGCCCGGCAGCCTCGTCCAGCGGCTAAGTCCCGTTCAAGATCACCCGCCTAGCGTGCAACCAAGAGCGGCATGGCCACCAAAACAAAAAGTGAATACATTTTTGAATAAAAAAGGGAGGAAGAAAGGAAAAGAGATAAGGAAAGGACAAAACACACTTTATTGTCTATAATAAATCATACAATCACCGTTGATCTTTATTTTACAATTGCCATTGCCGACTTTCGCCCATAAAAAGAGGTACTCATCAGCATTTAACTTCTTCTTCCTTCTCGTAGTCAAAACAAATGGCATGCTTGGAACAAGAGTACCATAAGGCTATTTAGCCAACAGTCCTGTAGTCTCAGCAATACTCCATGTCTTCCAAGCCAAAATGTTAGCATCTGGAAATGCTTCAAGGCCACCATAATCTGCTTGATTGCCCCATACAACAGCAAGAGTCAGTCAGGTACTACCTCCAAACACTGCTTGTACATCACAGGTAAAGTTCAGATGAAGTCCACGAAAAACATTTGGACCTCCAATCAATTGCTGTTTATTAAACTGCCCAGCCAAGTCAATATCAATAGCCTTCAAACTGCGATACACTGGTATACTGCGCCGCCAGCGACGACGGCAGAGGCATTGCTGTGGCACGTTAACACAAGTCCAGCGGCTAAGTCCCGTTCAATGTCACCCGCCTAGCGTGCAACCAAGAGCGGCACGGCCACCAAAACAAAAAGTGAATACATTTTTTGAATAAAAAAGGGAGGAAGAAAGGAAAAGAGATAAGGAAAGGACAGAACACACTTTATTGTCTATAATAAATCATACAATCACCGGCAGCCAAGAAGGATCGATAGAGATCTGACATCTGCGTTTGTTTCGGTCTAGAGTATTCACGAATCCCAGGTGACCATATGTTCGAGCATCGTCGAGATATTTCAGGATCATTGGTTGCATATGAGCTGGAATTACGACCAACGGTTTCCACTCCATCAGGTCATAGTTCTTCTTAAACAATGTTTTGTCGGTTATTTGGAATCCTCTTTTTTCAGCTTCTCGTTGTTCATGGTTTCTGTGGTTTTCAGCAACATTGGATCTTTCGATCTTTCCTATGTTCAGCAGCAACGTTATTTGACACGGTGATTTCGTCCACACTGCAGTTTTCTGCAGAGGATTGCGTGAAAGGCAGTCACCGTTCTTGTGTTTCCATCCGTTTTTGTACACCACTATGACGTAATCCTGAAAAGTCATTGAACGTCCTCCCATACTATTCGACGGATCCTTCAGGCTAGACAGCCAGCGTAGAGGTCGGTGGTCCATGGCAACGATGAATGGTTTGCCAAATAAATACAGCCGGCACTTGTTAATAACCCAACCAACTGCAAGGAGCTCTTTCTTTTTTGTAGAATTGTTCTTCTCAGACTTGGAAAGTACTCTGGAAGTATAACCTTCCACATTTTAAGCCACTTTCTGAATTCCAACTAGCACTGCACCAATGACATAAACGCTAGTGTCGATATGAAGTTGTGTCTTGGTATTCTTGTCATAGAATGCTAGGACTGCAGAACCTGCACCTCAATCCAGGAAAATTTGGCGCCTCTCTGCTGTAGTTCTTACGACGGATGTGCCTAGCTGCAGAAATCCGTTATGGATCAACAGTAATACGAGCTCATAACAAGAATACTTTTCATATCATGAATGTTCTGAGGACTTTTTAATTTACTGCTCTTACTTTCTCTGGATCAAGGCAGACTCTCGACATTCACTTGGTGCTCCAAGATTTTTATTTCTTAGGGACGAAGAGGCACTTTTTTGGATTCAGGCAGAGACCTGCAGTCTGAACACACTTCATCACAGTTTTCAATCTGCTTAGATTTTCTTCAAAAGTCTTGAAAAAATCGGCAGTTTCATCCAGGTAGCAAAGATGCGTCATCCATTGAAGGTGTAGAAGCAGGTTGGCCATCATATGTTTGAATTTGGCTGGAGAGTTACATAATTCAAACGCCATAACTTTGAACTTGCAGGGATCGTCAAGAGCTATGAAGGAAGTATTTTCCTGGTCAGCCTCATCACACTTGATTTGCCAGTAGCCGGTCTGCGTGTCCATATTGGGTAAATACTTCACTCCGTTCAGTTTCAAGCAGTCTGGGGTGTCATCAGTGTATGGCAGTGGATAGACATCGGTCTTTGTGATTTTCTTCACTCGATGGTAGTCTACGCTGAAACACCATGAGTCACCCTTCTTCACAAGGATCGCAGGAGAGGTCCAAGCACTCTCTGAAGGTTCAGTAGTGTCCCCTTACAGCAGCTTCACAGTTCAACTGAACACCTCAAATGGTGACTGGAAATTGTCCCGTTGATGATAGCGGGGTAACAACGTCTTCAGTGGAGGTCTCTGTCAGTCAACAGATGAGGTCGGTCTGTACGCTTTTGTGCTGTACGTATCCCTTCACGTTTCCTCTTCACAATCACATTGGAAACAGTGGACCTAGGGATGTTTATGATTCTGGAAAACTCGCGTACAGACGTATGACACAAGTGACACCCAATCGCCTGAGCACATTCGAAGTCCGTGAGTTCCGCGGAGCGCCCCATTCTGCTCTCACAATGTCTAGTGACTACTGAGGTCGCTGATATGGAGTCCCTGGTAGTACGTTGCAGCACAACGCACCTAAGATGAAAAACGTATGTTTTTAGGGATGTCCGGCTACTTTTGATCACATAATGTACATGGTCTTGATTTAGCTGTAGTTCTTCCTTCGCGATTTTAGTTCAGTTACATCTTCAACGGTCCACTTGGGTAGCTTGAGAGATGTCCCTGGTATATTTGTTACGCAGGTGACACACAATGACGAGTCGGCGTACCAAGTCTCAGCTCTCTTAGTCGACCCATTTTCCTGTTATTGCTTTTCTACTGGCAATACATTACTCCCCGCCTCCATTTATATTGCCGGGTTTACATCTCATCACATCTAGTGATCAGTTCTGCATTACACAGTGTGTCCGGATATTGCTCAGCATAAGATTTTCTCCCTGCAGTGTAGTGTTCGCCGTTTTGGGACTTCCTACCCTTAACTATGTTTACCACGTGGAAAATTTATACGAAACCCTGTCCGTTTGCGAACAGTGCTCGTATCCCTTGAGCTCTTCATCGCTCCGCACAGCCCTTATCAGCTTCGGATATCAGCACCTGCGCCGTATTTGGAAACTAAGAGCGAGGTACTGGAGAACGATTTTTTTGGAGTGGACAATGATGTGTACTTAGCATTCGGTACAGGAATATGTGGCTTATGAGGAGCTGGTCCACCATTGTGCCCATCTTCTTAGCTCCCTACACGCACTGTGCTAGCTGGACTGCTAGCTGCACTTTGGAACTCACGACTGATTCCTTCCACTGATCTCATGCGACTTTATACAGGCACCTTCCGCAATATTCAGCAGTCCCTGTCCGTCAGTACATGAGATCTGCTAGGTCTTTGTTTATCTGTCGTTGTTCCTTCGCGTTTCCACTTCACAATAACATCACCAACAGACCACTTGGGCAGCTTTAGAAGGATTGAAATTTTTCCGGTGGCTTTGTTACTCAGTTGAAATTCAATGACTAGTCGACGTTCGAAGTTACAGGGGTTTCTTGACCGACGCATTCTTCTCTTCCTGCTTCTCTGCTGACATCACAACACTCCCCCCCCCCCTCCCCCGTCCCCCAACTTCTCTTATAATGGCGGATTTGCCTAGTATGACATTTAGTTCTCAATTCCGCATTACGTAAGGGGTATCCGGACAGTTTTTATCAGATAGTGTAAGTATATGTAGTTGTTAGTGTGAAGAAAGCAGTGCATGTTTCGTATTCAACTGCGTTATATACACTGACGGAAAAAAAGTCGTAATACAAAAAATTAATATAAAACAATGAATTTTTGGAAATACGTTTGTCTAGGTAATGTTTTTAAATGATTAATATTGCAAGGTCACAGGTAAATATAAGCCCGAGTAAGCCAAATGTGAAATGCTGGTACATTAATACTCGAGGTAACCGCCAGAATGTTGAATGCAAGCATGCAAACATCCATGCATTGTGTTATACAGGTGCCGGATATTAGTTTTTGGGATGGAATTCCAAGCCAGTTGCACTTGGTCGGTTAATATAGCGATGGCTTATACTGTTTGTGGATGACGCTGTACTTGTCGTTTCCCTTACGTGCTCGATTGGAGACAGATCTGTTGATCGAGCAACCAAGACAACATTTCCACACTTTGTAGAGCATATTAGGTTACAAAAACCGTATGTTGGCTCCCTGTATCCTGTAGGAAGCCATCCCCTGGAATGCTGTTCATGAATGGCAGCACAACAGGTCGAATCACCAGATTGACGTACAAACTTGGAGTCAGAGTGTGTGGGATAACCACGAGAGAGTTCCTGCTGTCATATGAAATGGCACCCCAGGTATAGGTTCAGCGTGCCTACCATACAGACAGGTTGGTTGCAGGCCCTCAACTGGCCTGCTTCTAACCAACGAACGATCATCACTGGCACCGAGACAGAACCAACTTTCATCAGAAAGCATAAGACTCCCAATCTGCCCTCCAATGAATTCTCGCTTGACACCACTGAAGTCGCAAATGGCGGTGGTTTGGTGTCAGTGAAATACACACCACAGGGTGTCGGGCTCGGAGCTGTCCTTGAAGTAACATATTTTTAACTGTTGGTTGTGTCATTGTGGTGCCAACTGCTGCTCAAATTGCTGCTGCAGCTGCAGTACGATGTTCCGGAGCCATGCGTCGAACGTGGCGATCTTCGCTCTCGGGAATGCCACGTAGCCATGCGTGACCTGGTCATCTTGCACCCGCACATTCTCGTGACCGCTGCTACCAGCAGTTATGGACAGTGGCTACATCCCTGCGAAGTCTTTGTGAAATATCGCATAACGAGTATTCAGCTTCTCGTAGCCCTACTGTAGGACCTCGTACAAACTCAGTCAGTTGTTGATAATGACGTCTTTCTCGCCTTAAAGGCATTCTTCACTAACATCAACTCGCCATGTCCAATATCAAAAGCCGGCCGAAGTGGCCGTGCGGTTAAAGGCGCTGCAGTCTGGAACCGCAAGACCGCTACGGTCGCAGGTTCGAATCCTGCCTCGGGCATGGATGTTTGTGATGTCCTTAGGTTAGTTAGGTTTAACTAGTTCTAAGTTCTAGGGGACTAATGACCTCAGCAGTTGAGTCCCATAGTACTCAGAGCCATTTGAGATTTTGAGCCAATATCAAAGATAAATAACGCTCACGACCGTTACAGCGTGTATTTCAAGCAAACCTGGCTGGCTCTGAGCACTATGGGACTTAACTTCTGTGGTCATCAGTCCCCTAGAACTTAGAACTACTTAAACCTAACTAACCTAAGGACATCACACACATCCATGCCCGAGGCAGGATTCGAACCTGCGACCGTAGCAGTCCCGCGGTTCCGGACTGCGCGCCTAGAACCACTAGACCACCGCGGCCGGCCAAGCAAACCTGCGGCGTAATTTGAACAGACATAATCTTCCACATGTAGAAACACGACTACTACCTTTCGCTTACGCCGCACAACTCCTTGATGTAGCAACTTTTTTTCCACCAGTGTACTTATTGCTGTCGGAATTCGGTAGTATACAGAGAAGTTGCAGCATTAGAAAATTGCAGCTAAATGCAGGAAGATCTGCAGCGGATAGGCACTTGGAGCAGAGAGTGGCAACTTACCCTTAACATAAACAAATGTAATGTATTGCGAATACATAGAAAGAAGGATTCTTTATTGTATGATTATATGATAGCGGAACAAACACTGGTAGCAGTTACTTCTGTAAAATATCTGGGAGTATGCGTACGGAACGATTTGAAGTGGAATGATCATATAAAATTAATTGTTGGTAAGGCGGGTGCCAGGCTGAGATTCATTGGGAGAGTCCTTAGAAAATGTAGTCCATCAACAAAGGAGGTGGCTTACAAAACACTCGTTCGACCTATACTTGAGTATTGCTCCAGTGTGTGATCCGTACCAGGTCGGGTTGACAGAGGAGATAAAGATCCAAAGAAGAGCGACGCGTTTCGTCGCAGGGTTATTTGCTAAGTGTGATAGCGTTACGGAGATGTTTAGCAAACTCAAGTGGCAGACTCTGCAAGAGAGGCGCTCTGCATCGCGGTGTAACTTGTTGTCCAGGTTTCGAGAGAGTGCGTTTCTGGATGATATATCGAATATATTGCTTCCCCCTACTTATACCTCCAGAGGAAATCACGAATGTAAAATTAGAGAGATTCGAGCATGCACGGAGGCTTTTCGGCAGTCGTTCTTCCCGCGAACCATACGCGACTGGAACAGGAAAGGGAGGTAATGACAGTGGCACGTAAAGTGCCCTCCGCCATACACCGTTGGGTGACTTGCGGAGTATAAATGTAGATGTAAAACAGGGATTAATTTCTTTCGTTATCTTCATTCGTACCCATCATCTCTGATCTCAATAGCATTCAGACTAGATGTCCCTTTACATGTTAGGGAAATGCAGAGTACAGGTGAACCACTCGTGTTAAGGGGCTACGGAGACGTCTATGGTGAGTGCTAATGTCCCCTAGTTGTGGCAGTGGCATAGGAAGCATGTCAGAGTTACATAAATCTTGGCGGCGGTGACCTCGAGGGTAGCGGCAGCCGGTGTCGGCGGTAATCCTGCATTTCCTTTCCGTGACCGGGCGGAACAGCTTGCAGTGCACGCGAACACGGCAGCGAGAGCGCAACGCGGACGTGCCTAGCTCCAGGCGCAGGCCTGCGTGCTTACAGCGGCTCCGCAGCCCGGGTGCTGCTAAGCCGTGGGAAGGCACGACACGCCGGCGTTTACACAGCGCCGGCCGCTGCACAAACACCGCCTAATGGCTCCCAATAACGCCCTCACACCCACAACGTGCCTCCGGCTGCATTCAGTTCGTGATGACATCAAAGGTAGTAGTCGGGCGTGTCATTTACGAAACAAGTATTGTTGTTCATAAACAGTCATTTGCAAAGAGTCCTTCAGAATTAGTACACACGCTGATCAGAGAACTGGAAATACCAGAATCAACAGTGAACGAAGTCTTGCATAACTGCTTACGTCTTTATTGTTGTGACCAGACATAATTACACTACTCACCATTAAAATTGCTACACCAAGAAGAAATGCAGATGATAAACGGGTATTCATTGAACAAATATATTATACTAGAACTAACATCTGATTACATTTTCACGGAATTTGGGTGCATAGAGTCTGAGACATCGCTATTCAGAACAACCACCTCTGGCCGTAATAACGGCCTTGATAAGCCCGGGCATTGAGTCAAACAGAGCTTGGATGGCGTGTACAGGTACAGCTGCCCATGCAGCTTCAACACGATTCCACAGTTCATCAAGAGTAGTGAATGGCGTATTGTGACGAGCCAGTTGCTCGGCCACCATTGACCAGACGTTTTCAGTTGGTGAGAGATCTGGAGAATGTGCTGGCCAGGGCAGCAGTCGAACATATTCTGTATCCAGAAAGGCCCGTACATGCGGTCGTGCATTATCCTGCTCAAATGTAGGGTTTCGCAGCGATCGAAAGAAGGGCAGAGCCACGGGTCGTAACACATCTGAAATGTAACGTCCACTGTTCAAAGGTGACCGAGACGTGTAATAATGGCACCCCGTACCATCACGCCGGGTGATACGCCAATATGGCGATGACGAATACACGCTTCCAATGTGCGTTCACCGCGATGTCGCCAAACACGGATGCGACCATCGTGACGCTGTAAACAGAACCTGAATTCATCCGAAAAAATGACGTTTTGCTATTCGTGCACCCAGGTTCGTCGTTGAGTACACCATCGCAGGGGCTCCTGTCTGTGATGCAGCGTCAAGCGTAACTGCAGCTATGGCCTGCGAGCTGATAGTCCATGCTGCTGCAAACGTCGTCGAACTGTTCGAGCAGATGGTTGTTGTCTTGCAAAGGTCCCTATCTGTTGACTCAGGGATCGAGACGTGGCTGCACGATCCGTTACAGCCATGCGGATAAGATGCCTTTCATCTCGACTGCTAGTGATACGAGGCCGTTGGGATCGAGCACGGTGTTCCGTATTACCCTCCTGAAACCACCGATTACATATTCTGCTAACAGTCATTGGATATCGACCACTGCGAGCAGCAATGTCGCGATACGATAAACCGCAATCGCGATGGGCTACAATCCGACCTTTATCAAAGTCGGAAACGTGATGGTACGCATTTCTCCTCCTTACACGAGGTATCACAACAACATTTCACCAGGCAATGCCGGTCAACTACTGTTTCTGTATGAGAAATCAGTTGGAAACTTTCCTCATGTCCGTACGTTGTAGGTGTCGCCACTGGCGCCAACCTTGTGTGAACGCTCTGAAAAGCTAATCATTTGCATATCACAGTATCTTCTTCCTGTCGGTTAAATTTCGCGTCTGTAGCACGTCATCTTGGTGGTGTAGCAATTTTAATAGCCCGTTGTGTACGATCTTCTAATCATAACTGTGGGTTCTTTTATTGTATTGAGTATATTAAACTAGAACTCATGGAAATATTAGTTCACTTTATTACATAAATGAATTAAAGATTTACTTAACTCTGACTCAGATCTTTGCTACAGGATTTCTTCATAAGTCACAAGTATTATTGACTAAGGCATCACTTGATGCACAGATTAACAAACAGTTCTGTTGCAGTACAATGTTCCACATTTAAATGAACAAGTCCGTTAGAAACTTCAACTATCACGTCGTTCCCGTACTATGATGACTCCTTCAGATGAAGTCACGAACTGAGTGGGCTGTGGCATGCTCGACACTATATTAACCTCAGCGTAAGATCGCTTCAGAGCTGATAGGGGAGGTGTGGTCTATAGGAGAGCCTCCCATGCGTCACTGCAGATTGCAGCGAGCCATTACTAATATCTGAGGTGTCGAGTCGCGTTGCCAGTTTTGGTGTGGCAACGCGATCTCTGTAGGACACCATATTCATGACTGCAAGGTGCAGTTGCTTCAATCGCAGGCGCCAACTGACGAAACTCAGGGGGAATGCTTTGCTGTCGATATCTTAGCCAAGACTGACGCGGACAATGATGGAGACAAGCCTAGCGTAAGCAGTCTCTGTAGTAGACCTGTTGCACTTTCTAAGTGTTCTGTCAGTATATCACAGTCTTTGGCTAGCTTTGCGCACAACATTATCTATGTAATCGTTCCAGTGTACTTTATTTGTAACTGTATTTCGTAAGTATATAACTGAATTTACAGCCTTTAGGTTTGTGTGGTTTATCGTGTAACCGAAGTTTAGCGGTTTCCTTTTATTACTTATGTGGATGACTTCACATTTTTCATTATTTAGGGTCAACTGCCACTTTTCGCATCATACAGATAACTTGTCTAAAACATTTTGCATGTGGTTTTGATCATGTGGAAACTTTACTAGACTTCAAGCGACAGCGTCATCTGTAATCAATCTAAGAGGACTGCTTAGATTGTCTCCTAAATCGTCTATGTAGATCAGGAACAGCAGATGGTTCAAATGGCTCTGAGCACTATGGGACTTAACATCTATGGTCATCAGTCCCCTAGAACTTAGAACTACTTAAACCTAACTAACCTAAGGACATCACACAACACCCAGTCATCAAGAGACAGAGAAAATCCCTGACCCCGCCGGGAATCGAACCCGTGAAGAACGGCAGATGGCCTATAACACTTCCCGTTAGGAGCGCCAGATATTAATTTTGTTTTACTCGATTGCTTTACGCCAGATATTACGAACTGTGACGTTTCTGACAGGAAATCGGAAATCCAGTCGCAATACCGACACGATACTCGGTAGGTACGCAATTGATCAGAAGCCGTTTGTGAGTGACGGGGTCAAATCCTTCTGGAAATCTAAAAATATGGAATAAATTTGACATCCACTGTCGATAGCAGTCATTGCTTCGTGACCAGTCATTACTGTTTCACAAGAGTGATAATTTTTCAATTCGTTAAAGTTAAAGCAATTACAGCCCTCGGTCACAAAATTTAAGTTTTTTAACCAGGTTTCGACACTTCTATGAGTGCCTTCACCAGAAATTAAATATTCAAATTGGTATGTCACGTATAGAATAAATATTAAGCGAAAAAGCTAATCACAATTTTTAAAGTAGAACGCTTGTAGAGCACGCCACTACGGGCTGATCACTTTCTGCATTCGTGTTGGCTATTTGCCAATAAATCGCTATCTTCGAGATAATTCACAGTGCTCGAACATAGTATATGTTCCAAAATCCTACTGAAAATCGACGTTAGTGATATTGGTCTTATTGTATGGATTTTTCAAAACGAATTTCTTTGCCTGTAATACGAGGATTGTCTAGGGTGTGAAGAGCTCAGATCAAATAACAGCGCACGAAACCTGATGCGGAATAAGGTGATTTACTAGGTTATGTTGTCATGAGCGACTGAATTAAAAAAGCCCGTCAGACTGAGAACACACACACACACACACACACACACACACACACACACACACACACACACACACTGCTGTCTAATGAGAGAGGTTGCATAACAGCATCAGACAAGGCGAAACAAACCGCGAGGAACATTGTAACGGAGAAGTTGTTTACTAAACGGCTAGATCATTCTGCACATACCGCATGCATCACAGGAGATATTTTAGTCCTTTGTAGGGGAGTTCCGACAAATCCGTCTCCCTGTCCAGGTGTCTTTGACTTGATACGTTGCGGCGTGAGCTTCGGGTAGGCTTTTGCAACCTGCCAAGTAATACGTGGGCCATCCACTTACACAATTCTGCAGTTGGGCGCTGCCACAGTGATACTGCAGCACCCTTCAATGCAATATTCTAACGGAAGTGGTCGACTGGGTTGCTACATGGTGTAGCACTACGTGATGCTTCCACAGCCGACTATATTACGGGAAGCCGTAACTGTCGTAACACAGCCAGCTGGAGGGAGTATACGTGCGCTGGGCTCAGCCGGTATCAGCACTCCTTTTGCGCTGTGCATTCAGCCGGCAGGGTCCCTGCACCAGTCTTCCGTCGAATGTACGGTTAACGGCTAAGCTTCTTCAGCCTCATTGGACAGCATTAACAACTGAGCAAAATCTATGATCTACAGGCTGCCTGGTAGGCCTGATTGTTTAGGGCTTCTAACTAGACCCTCCGACTCGAGACCATTCCGTGTGTCACACCACCCAGACTCCAACGGCCTTGTAGTCGACACGTGCCCCGCGCAATCACCTCCAGCATCACAAAGTGCCAGCGGAACTCCGTCCAGCTTGGCCTTACGGTACGGAGCTGACAAGACGATCTGAGTCAGTGAAGTCACTACCGCCAATCTCCGCTGCCTCAGCATAGCCATCTAGTAGCCGTGACTGGGTCCTGGCTGTACTGTACGGAAGCCATCAAGTAATAAAGGTTGTTCCTACGTCTTCGCCGCGGTACTGGAGAATCCATTTCACAGCTTCCTGTACATTAAGGCCTGCATCCTGTACTGTACCAGTCAGTCTCATACTTAATGCAACAGTTACGTAGTCCAGGGAGTACCAGGATGATAAGGCTTTTGGAGACTGCTCGATTCAAGACACTACGTTGAAATGCTTGACGAAAACGTGGTTGTATTTATATTGCAGTTTTATCAGTTTCAGTCTGCCAGATTGTAAAATTTCGCATCGAGGCCACTTTTTCTAATGCATTGCAAATGAGGTTGTCCATTGCGGCTGTTGGAATTTTGCGTCAAAAATTAGTATTTAGCTTGCTGGATTCAATTATCCCCGGTATAAAGTTTTCAGAATTCTATATTTCGTCACTCTTTTATATAAATCTCATGTGAAACGCACGCTGCAAGTTTCTGTACCTTTTGACTACTTCTGCTACAAATCCCCATATCTCAGGAAAGCTGTGTAATTGTATCAAATAAGAAAGATAAACCCAACACAGCGTTGGAACAGTAACCACCGTTATTTTAGGAAACCTTTCGTTCTTTTAAATGTTGAGATTGAGATTATGTATAGCAATGAAAGTGTGTATCATGGTTTGTGATGTAATTATTCTAATCGGTTTAGGGAAATTAATTGTTGTTGTATGGTAGTTACTGTATAATGGCGCTTAATTCTATAAGAACTGGTCTAGAAGAGGAATACTTTCTCGCACATACTGATCTATATTGTGGAACTAGACAAAAATGCTGTTATTTTCGTCCTTTATTAATGATTTAAACTATATTGTAGCATCATATTACCAAATTTAATATTTCGTGATTATTATATTTACATTTAAATGTTGTAATGGAAGGAACCACCATGACTACACATTTGGTCGGATCTATTTTATATAAATAAAAACTTGAAACAAATTAAAAGGCATTAATTAATAATAGAGTGCTTGCTATAAAATTAAACAAGATTATATAAAGAGCTTGTGCGCTTCAAAAAGGTAGATTGTGTTTTGATTTCAGTTCAAATATGGTTCAAATGGCTCCGAGCACTATGGGACTGAACTGCTGAGGTCATCAGTCCCCTAGACTTAGAACTACTTAAACCTAACTAACCTAAGGACATCACACACATCCATGCCCGAGGCAGGATTCGAACCTGCGACGGCAGCGGTCGCGCGGTTCCAGACTGCAGCGCCTAGAACCACTCGGCCACCCCGGCCGGCGATATTCAGTTGAAATATCTTTGTTTCGCACAGTACTGCCGAGACGTGCCGGGCAATGAAAGTCAGTTTGTGGTCAGTCTCTTCATGTTGTAGGAGTCGGATCGTTGATATTGCCCAGCCAGTATTCAGAGTTCAACTTTTCATTTTGTGAATGGAGATTGAAGAATGATTTTTTTAATCATTACAATGACCTAGCACCAATAGATGTTTACAGCAAAATAGAACTTGTAGAAAACAAGATATTCTATAACGTATGTCCGCACCAGCAACGATTGGACTGCAGTCAAAACACAGGTAAATATGAAATAATACTTTACTCAGTACTTGTCAATGAAACTGTAGTTAAGTGCTTAAAACTTGAACGTTGTAAATAATTATGGGATTCACTTTTTTTTCCCAGGCTCTTTCACAGGTCTGAACATAACTGCACCGAGTCAAACAGGCTAACGTCGCTATCTCTAATGAAAGTTGTTTCTGTGCGACGATTTGAACAATGTAACTCTGTAATAATAATAAAGTAATTACGGGTTACATCTCAAAGAAATTACATATCAGCTGTACAACATTACAACAAATCCAGATGAAAAAATTAATTATGTGATTCACACACTTATACTTCCTCCTCCTTGATTTAAGTAGTCACTGAATTTCCAAGTACTTCTGGTACAATGGCATAACTTCTCCTTAATTCTGTGCACGTAATTCTATGGTCTGGCATTCCAGTGAGTCCAAAAACGCAGTTTTCAACGTTTCACTCCGTTCAAAATTCTGAAGCAAGGGGTTCTTTAGGATAGTAAAATGAGGTGACAGCCATCGCCGTAATTAAGCAGAGGCAGGCGTGTAAACAGAGAGGTGGGAGAGAAAACCTATTTGGAAAACTCCTACCCGAAGATCAGAGTCGTCTTGAGAGATGGGAAGGTTATACGTGAGCGTACATTGTCGTAACTCAAAACAGTTTAAATTTTCATCTTCTCAACGACATATCTAACGTGTTCGCAACACGCCTTACGTGTTATTGCTTGTCCAAGTCCCATGGATTTCATCGAGAAAACACTTGTTGGACTCAATGCAGTTTCCGTGATTTCTATGTGTAATTTATCGGCTTTGGCGAATTTTAAGAACTGTTTTGTCATCACGGCTGTGCCGTAATTCTTTCATCAGCAGCAGTTATGATGGCGTCCATAAACAATTTTGTCAAACAAAACGTGATATTAATTTTGAGACTAAAGAACTCTTTCTGCGAAAGATCAAGTTTTCTACTGTTTACTAGCCAGTTTATACTCTTACAAAGAAACATTAGTCTTCGATAAATGTGTGTAGGTTACGAGAGAGTCATAAACAGTCCCGTAACGTGATATTTCATTTCTCTCAGGTTCTTTGAAAACCTAGAGAATGACAGATTCGGAGGCTTTTTTGTTGTTATTGCTGCAACTGAGTGCACTGAACACGCCGCATTTCGTAATAAAAAGTTATTGTTATTTTGTACTCCATGGAACATTCATCATCATGATCAAAGGTACGAGATTCCAGTTATCAGTTCAAATGGTTCAAATGGCTCTGAGCACTATGGGACTTAACTACTGAGGTCATCAGTCCCCTAGAACTTAGAACTACTTAAACCTAACTAACCTAAGGACATCACACACATCCATGCCCGAGGCAGGATTCGAACCTGCGACCGTAGCGGTCACGCGGTTCCAAACTGACGCGCTTAGAACCGCACGGCCACACCGGCCGGCCAGTTATCAGTGATGTATGCGAAAGTTGTTTACCAATAACAGAACATGTTTTATATAAGTTCGACGGAGTATTGAAGCGGTGTTTAATATGTATTTTTTTACTTTTTATTTTAGATATTTGATGAGGAAATTAAGTTTTCTAGCGCTGTACGGTAAATTTGTAATGTTTTATTTATTTTTACTGCAACATTCCTCTGTTTCACGCGACAAATCAACAACTTTCGAATAAAACCTGAATTAAACATAGATAGTTCGAGTTTTCGTATAATTAATGTTCATTTTTAAGTGACAGACTAGCGGACAACTATGTAGAACAAAAATGCTCCGTAGCTTACTCAGCCCTTTACATATCTTCACTCAGTTTCTAGACTGTTCACCGCTGATAGTTGTTGGGGGAACCTAGTAAGACACTGATCGCGTAAATAAAGGAAGTAATCGTTGTGAGGCAAAGCTCTGTACGTACGCAACCCGCCTAACATACAGTAACGCAGGTGTGACAATTAATGAGCAAATCTAAAAAGAAAACTACCGTAGCCTGCGCTTACTTAAAATAGTGTACGGTAGCTTATGGTAGTTTCACAACTCTAGACATATGATATGATGTAATGTGTTCTGTACCATTATTTGGTTTCATGTGTGATTCTGTTTCTTAAAGAAAACAAATTGGAATTAATTAAATTCTTGAACATCAAATATTGTCATCAAATACTAAGAAAAATACGTAAACGAACATAATTGTCGACACAGGTTTTCCCGACACAACAAGTAGTTAATAATAATCGATTGTGACGTTCAAGACCAGCAGCTTTTTGCAAGTGTCAATCCTAGTTAATATTTTCGTCACTCACCTGAAGGAACTAGTAGTTTAATGACATAGAAAAGTACAGAAACTTCAGAGGTAATATTCTTGAAATGCATTAGTCAAATGATTATATTTGGATATATTATAATGTGTAACTTCCGGGGAGTTTTTAATATAAGTTAAGATAGGAAATGTATTTTGTATTCTTGTGCCATGTTTTCATTATCAGTTGACAATAGGAATATTCGTTATAATTGGACCGGCAGAGCCTGGTTTTCGGGTCAGGGTATCGTATAAATCGATGGATTTCTTTTATCGCCACTGACCGAATGCGAAAGACATCCATACACCCTGTTACAAAATCAATGTAAACGATAGGCTTCTCATTGATCGGATATCGAGCTGTCGCATTGTATAACAAAAGTGAGAATGTGTGACGTAACTCTGTGTGTCAGACGGTGGTAAAAAAATCAGGAAGAGAGGCAGCGCAGTATGCGGATAAACTAGAATGCGTCAGCCAGAACATGATCACTTAATGCCAGTGTTTGAGGAGATAAAGGGACAGCGCGATCCCACCGGAAGCCTGCAGCCATCGTGGTGACAGTTGAGGGCGAGTCTCAGGCCGGCTGAAAGGGAGGCTCCGCGTGCCGAACGCCCCCTCGTCCCTCCCCCCTCGTCACACACATTAATCTTGGCGCGACGATCACTTGGGTCGCCGTCCTCTGCGTCGGATGGGCCCTTGGCCTTCTACCGCCGATCACTGAGGCGTCCGTCTAAAGGCATCTCGGTGCTGAAAAGGGATGCTTGAGACGTGCAGCTCAGTCATCCAGTATGTCCACCACATCCTGTCAGTTATGAATGCACAGAAATGCTTTTTGTAGACAGTGTACTCGACTCGTTATAGAGCGGTGACTCCCAGTCTTTCTGAGACCGTCACCCCTAAGGTATAGGCTGGTAACCCTACCTCAACTCTCCTGCCTTCCATCATCATCAGAGCTAGCCATTACTAAACTTTAGAATCAAAAAGAATTTTGTAACACTTTTATTTTTAAAATGACAAAAGGTAATTGACGATTTAGCTTTTGTACATTTTTTTATTAAATCACCAACTAATGAGTCAATGAGACAGTTGGTACTACTTATTTCTAACAATGTTTCCATACAGACTGATGAAGCGATGCTCAGTGCATCTCAATTGCTACCTACAACTACTTCTCAGATAAGAAAGCTAAGGTCCACATTGAGGCTCGACACTTGCTACAAAACGTGCTCCCTCTACACTATTCTTCTCTCTTGCGGCGTTTCCGTCATCCATACCTTGCGCTCTCATTTAAAAGCAAACAAGCTAACATGTGGGCACTACATTTATTTTTTGTACACCACTTGATTAATGGACTCCCTTTTTTTTACTTCTGACAGAAATTGGAAGACTTCAGACTGCCAATGCTTTGTGTCTAACCACTGCTGCTAAAAATGATAATGACAATAATAATAATAATAATGATAATAATATGTAGTCCCTACAGTAATATAATAATATTTACATTGTTTATCTGTTACGAAGTGAATTATGAAACATTTAAGCGATTTTTGATCCATTCTGGGAACTACCTGCAACTCAAAGAAGGCATTTCCATGAAATCTTTAATCATGTGTGATGTACATGTCTCAGTTTCATCATAGATGCGTAGTGCAAAGTACACACTATATGTGTTGCGGATGGACTACATGAGGAAGATGTTGTTCATACATTAATTTCACAAGCTGTAACCCCACCTAATAGTGTCACATGTTAATCCTAGTAAGGGAAGAATGTAATTAGCGCTAACTTATATAATCAGTATTATCGCCTTATAAAATAGTGATAACAGTAATGATCCTTTAAAATGATTTTAGTTTCGTGACCGGAACACAATGGAACCCTTTTGTTTTTACCTCTTAGAAAATTTCATTTTATCCTCAGGGGGTATTACATTAGTGTGGGAACCATTGTTGTACAGCTTAACTTCTTAGATCGATGTAAACACTAGCCTTTTAAACAAAAATACTATTTTCTTTACATTTTATGGGATAACTGTATCGTTATATATTTATTCCATATCTAACCAGGCCGCCTACATATTTTTCTTTGCGTGTTATACAGGTTAAATACGCTATATACAGGTTGCCCCAGGAGGAATGGTCAGTTTCAAGGATATGACAGGAACTATAATTTGAAGGAGAAAAGTTTAGTAAACATGTGCTCTAAAATGCATACCTTAAAGAGTGATGTGCCTTCTACAGTGGAAGAGATGTATCTCAGAATAGCGAAGTTGGACAATTGCTCATAGCTCTTGACGTATGCACTTTAGAGCCTATGGTAGGTAGACAATTTATTCGTTTTTTGCTCCATACTACCCCCTCCCAAAACATGGAAAGCAAAGAGATTTGCAATAGAAGACATTTGTTGCATACTATCGAAGATGAAACAGTGCTCACAGCTCTTAAGATATGCATTTTAGAGCTCATGTTTAAAAGACCGTTTTGTTTCGAATTATCGTTCCTGTCGTATGCCTCAATATTGACCACTCTTCCTGCGACACCATGCGCAATCCTACAGTGAGAAATTGCTGTGGTACAGAAAAAAAGTTTACGTTTGTTCGTTGTAAATATACAAACTACAGACGGGTAGTTTTAAACTATGAGTGCTAGCAGCGATGTCCTTGTGAGGTGCTGGAATAAGGAGAGACAGGAAAGCGCCAATACTGATTGAGAAATTAAGAGAGACAAAACTGTAACTTGACTATTCGACAGACGGAAACTGGCCATGCACGTTAACTTTTCGGGAAAGGCTCTGAGACTGAGGAATCAAAAGCAACAGGGCAATGAATTGTGTGCAGGTAGCTTGTCTCAACGCGGACAGCAGCAACAGAGAAGAAATCTGCGAATGCTTTTTGTTTTGTGGGTGTTCATAGCTAGGTTACTAAATAAGTGAGACCTTGTGTTCCGATTGTGAGGACATCACAGGTGCGTAATCTCTGATGCGAGGTGCTGTGGTGCATCTGTCCAATTTTCTTGACAATGACTTTTCAGAAAATTAATCAACACGTGAATTTAAAGTGAATGTAAATAAAAAAGCTGAGCAGAATCCTAATGAAGGCGGAGATTAAATGTTGTGGTTCAGTCCGAAGACTTGCTAGACACAGGTTTGGAAGTAGTGTATCATGTGAAAGTCTTTTTCACCTCCGCGTAACTAGAGCTCGCTACATTCATTTGAGCCTGCGTACTGTAGTGAGACGTGTACAAATTTTATGCGCTCCCATTTCACACTACCACACTGATGATTCCTTGATGCCCAATGTGTGTCCCATTAACCTCTCTGTTCTTTTAGTAAACCAGTGCCATAAAGATCTTTCCATCCCAGTTTTGTTCAGTCTCTCTTAATCAATCATTCCACCTACGCATTTGCTTTTTAGTATTGTTCTGTAGCACCACATTTCAAAAGGTTTTTTGCACACACTCCACTTCTATATAAGGCTGCATTCCAGACAAATACTTGCAGAACGCACATTTAAATTCCATAGTAATATAGTTCTCTTTTTCAGAAAAGTTGCTCTTACTTGTATTATTGCCGATCTACATTTTATATCTTCTTAACTTACACCATCGCTAGTTGTTCTGCTGTCTGTTAAGAATGTAATAACTGACTGCTATTATTAAGCCCAAATAGTATTGGTAGCAGAAAACTGTTTCTCTGATATGCTTCCTTAAAAGTGGCTGATTTTCACTTTTGCAGTTAAACACGCGTTTGACAGGACGCTCTGTTTCAAAAATATGGCAACACGGCAAGAAATCACAAACATTTGTTAAGAGTGTGCTACAAAATGGCTAGCATTGCTTCCTGTGGGTCACGGGGTCCTGGGTTCCATTCCCAGCTGGGTAAGAGATTTTCTCCGACAGGGGACTGGGTGTTTGTGTTGTCCTCATCGTTTCATCATCATTCGGGAAATGGGAGAGACTGGGCTTGCGAGAATTGGGAATTTGTACGGTGCTGATAACCGCGCAGTTGAGCGCCCCACAAATCAAATAGCATCATCATCATTATCATCGTCAATAACATGGGCGATAGGCTTAACGCTGTCACACTTCGTACTCACCTACTGCATTTCTTTTACGTACCGGAGAGCTATAATTAAAGTGCAGCTACTTACAGAGATCCAGTGTGGACCGTAATTGTTGTCTGGCAGCGAAAGTAGGTGGATATTCTTATACGTTTATGTGGAGCCGATCTAGGCTGGTAAAAATTAATTCTAATTTTGGCCGCAAAGTGCAAATCTGGCGCCATCGGTGCAAGAAGGACGGGCACCAACGTTTCCATATGTAACGGATAGGAACAGGACGTGAGCAGAAAAGGTCAAACAAGTGAAAAGGCATTATTTTTATATCATTTCTAACCGCTGCTTGCACATTTTATTCAATATTAGCACCGGAGACGTCGGCGAGATGCTTTACAGCACCGGATTTGCACCTGGTGGCCAAAATTGGAACCATTCTTTCCAGTTAAATCGATTCCGCATTTACGCGTTAGCATATCTACCTAGTTTCCCTGCCATATGATAATTAGAGCCCTCACTGGACCTCTGTTACTAGCTGCTCTTTAATTATAACCACACAGAACTCTAGTCTGCTCTCTGTACAAGGTTTGGATACACTTTGGTTCTGTACATTTTGTCCGTGATAACTTCAGAATTTCAAAGAATAAGTTCTAGCCAAGCACGTGAAAATCTTTTTCGAAATCTATAAATGCTTGTCTTTCTTCAATCAGCCTTGTGAGTTGACTCGCAGGGTCAGCATTGTCTCGCGAGTTCCTACAGTCTAGAGTGAAAAACTTGTTCTGTAAAAATGAGAAAATTATTTATAAACAAACATATACTTCGGCAAGCAATCACACCACCTGTCTACGTTTCATAAAGAAAGCAATATTCATTCTGTCGAAAACAGTGTCACTATACAGAACAAAGATGTTACTCAAATGGAAGTGTGGGGACACAATCAATGCGAGTTACACTTGACCGAGCTTTCGAGTGCAGACGCTGGAGTTCATTGCCTCTCGCTGCCGTGTGACAAGTGCGTGACAGGCAATCTATGTCGGACACGCGACACACTGGCCAGCTAGAGCCGGCGTGTCCGCCACACACACACACACACACACACCTGGCTGCGGTCACACGCCATGTGAGGTGCTCCGCGCTTCATACAGAATGGCCCGAGTTATACGTGGGAGACCGCATCCAATCCGGCTCCCATATACCAATGAAAAACTCTGCTGAGCGACACAACTGGGTACGCTTCTGGTTGACCAATTTGGAATAATCTTCGCTAACTGCAACACGTGTGCTCCCCGTTGCATCGGCGGAAGTAATGGGCATGCCACGCGAATGGATCGCGTTGGTGGATGTTAATTATTTCCATGTTCAGTGAATTATAAGTTTTCTAACCTGCCAGTCGTGTTCCTGATTATTTTTCCTATCCTTCTTTAATCCAGTTATAGATTGCTAGAAGCTCTCTGTAATTTTTAAATAACTTTCCGCAACACAAGGTTTTCGTTTTCTTATTATTTATCCAAAATATATACATCGATGAGTATCGGCTTTTATATAGCAAGCTCGAACTTGTAACAGTAAATGTCAGTAAACTCACGAAGACTACGATGAATTACACAGACAAGTATCAGTAACATATTATCAGTGGCTGTTCGGTACAATTAACAGTACATGATGACAGGTTAGTGAAGATTTTTTTTATGTACTGACTGATTAACATAGGACCATTCCTCGAGCATTGCTTAGTGTGGAATAATTAACAAGGAAGTTTACATGTAAAGGCTAAACACGGCCTGTAAATGACTTTGTGTGCAACGCCTACCTGAAGACTCGTGTAGGTCAGTTACCATAAAATGTTAAGTTATATAGTTATTACATTAACAGTAGTAATATAAAAGACAGAAATTAACAGCTGATTACATAGCCTTACATTACTATAAATGATAAGTTCTATTTCATGTACAGCAAGTTTTGTACTTGTAGTAGTATTCTTGAGGTTTGGGAAAGCTCACCATATTTTTTCTAGTAACTCAAATATTCTACTTGAAATACGGAGTGTTTGTAACTGAAGTACAGCTATTCACAGGGGTCCAGTGTAGGCTGTAATTACTGTAGGACAGCGAAACTTGGTAATTATGCTAATGCGTTTAAACGGAACTGATTTACGCTGGAAAAAAAATAATTCCAATTCTGGCCACCAGGTGCAAATATGGCGGCTGTACACTGTATGACGGCACGACACCCCAAGCTGTGGCGTCAGTTAAAGTGCTGCATTGAGAGATTATCGCCGAATGAAAAGTCTGAGGAGAGGTCCGATATCATTTAATGATTTAAAGAAGATAGTGACGAAATGCGAAAATACGGGTGACCTTGGTGTGGCACCTGGAACAAGTAGGCGTCCTACCCCCGTTGAAGACTGAAGTTGTTGACGAGGCTGCTGTTACTGTAACTGAACATGGAGCACGTGCCCCAGTGCAGAACTATCCACCCCATGGTCAACAGCACGGAAAGTTTTGCGGTTGTTTTGCACTGGTACCCATACAAGGTCCAAAAGGTGTAGTGAAACCTCACGATCCGCAGCAACGCACTGAATTTTCTCTTCGTTGTCTGGCACAGATTGAAGCTGATGGCATGTGGACGCGCAATATTCTGTGTTGTGACGAGGCACATTTTACACTACAGGATGCAGTGAATACATAGGACTGATGAGCCTGAGGTACTGTTAAACCACGTGTTGTGCGCGAAGAGCCATTGCACTCGTCGTATATGACTGTATGGTGCGGATTCACAAGCACTTTTACTCTCAGCTCGTTCGTCTTCGAACATAACACATCCAGAGAGCCTGTAACGTATTACTATGTTTACGGCGTTTCTCATCGAGCCATATACGTTATCTCGCATTTCTAGCTGCTTCTCTCCCACAAAGAATGATAAAAATTCAGAAATTCAGGTTCGCCACCAGCCCAAGCCCTTCCTAAACATTTATAAAAAAACCGACCTGGAAAATTATTAGTTTAATTACTTTAATAATTTAATTACAAGTACACCAATTTCTTTAAGCAGCCAGATAAATAGCACTCCATGTCGTGCATGAAGCAACTTGCTTAATTCAGCAATCGAAATCAGAGTAAGGCGGTAAGATAGACACCAAAGAATTTATCTATCACGTAAATTATTTATTATAACTATATATTTGGTTGCACATCCTAAGTACACATAACTGGTGCCTGACTCGAAATATTTAAGTAAGAATTACGTGAGAATGAAACAGAGCACAATTTAACTACAGCAAGAAGAAACACAGAAGACGGGGGTGGGATTGGCTCTGAGCACTATGGGACTTAACATCTGAGGTCATCAGTCCCCTAGAACTTAGAACTACTTAAACCTAACTAACCTAAGGACATCACACACATCCATGCCCGAGGCAGGATTCGAACCTGCGACCGTAGCGGTCGCGCGGTTCCAGACTGAAGCGCCTTTAACCGCGTGGCCACACTGGCCGGCGTGGGGGTGGGAGACAATTATATTATCATCTCCTTTGTATTAATACCATAAAAATATCTAAGTGAGGTTTGCATTACGATTCTACGCATGCTCTATTCTGGACAGAGGTTTAACCAATACACAAGGCTGTGGGATAATTATTTAACATACTAACTGCGTCTGCTGCTTGCAAACGACCGAACTAGAGCACGTGGTGCATTCTGACTCAAACTGTTGTACTGCTTTGTAGAAAGCGCCCGAAAGAACAGATATTCTTGCAGAAATTGTAGCTCATTAAACAAGGAAACTGTTAAAATGAAGCCTATTGCGGTGCCGTGGTGAACCAGTAGGGTCATTGGTTACCAAACACGAGGCACAAAATCGACACACAAAGACAAAAGCAATTTCCACAAAATATAATATTAAAAATCATTAAAAAAATAACTCGCTTCACACGCTTCAGATAAGCTAAATTTCTTAAGCATTTCACCAGTTAAACATAACGAATTCCTAACTCAACCTGATTCCTATCACCTGAAACCCCCCTTAAGAGCTACGATCAGTACTCACCAAACGTTCACCGAAGAGTGCCCCTTTTCTCTTTCCAGATTACCTAGCTCCTCGTGCAACGGAAGCTACCACAGGGCTAGCCCTCCGTCATCAACCACACACACAAAAACAGCCTTCGACAGAGCCCTCGACTAAGGTGGGTAAACCTCTCTGTTCAGGTTTAGAAACCTAAGTTGGTCGTCCTGTGCTCTCCTTTGAACGAGAAGCAACATCGTCTGCTCCCAGCAGACGATGACCATTTCAGCGATTCCCACAAAACAAAATCGAAACCCACATTAAAACACACATATAATAACCAATAGGCCTTATTTGAGTGCTCAGTCTTTCTGGAAGAGTTCATGAATTGAGCTAAAATCAGGTAGTAAAATGAATAGGTTGTACCGAATTCGACAAGCGTCTTATGAAACGACTTCACAGAGACGTTTCAAGCCTATCAGGTATACCGTGAAATCGGGCACGTTATCTAGACGACCTCGTAGAGCGTGTGATTCCCGCTTTGGAAGAGCGCAACTGTGTGGAAACCGCTCTTTTCATGCAATACTGGGCAACACCTCATGTCGCTTGCCCAGTAAAAGATTTGTGTAATGCAAACGTCCACGAACGTGTTATCTCCAGATGTTATCCAGATGTTGACCTGCAAGCTCACCTTGCATGTATCCACTTGACTTTTAGCTCTGGCGATACATAAAAGAAAGCATTTACCAGGGACACGTTCGGTCTCTTCCTGATCTGAGGACCAGCTGCTGCGAACGACTATTTACCTCGTCGTTTAGTGGATGCAGCATGTCGTCGACGTCTCCGGTGGTCATACTGAACAAGTAGTGGTTAATAGTAAAATCAACATTATGCCTTTGTCACTTGTTTGACCTTCTCTGCCCAGGTTCCGTTCCTAATCCATTACACATGAAAACATTTCTGTACGCCTTCCTTGCATTCACAGCGTCAGATTTGCACCTGGTGACCAAAACTGTAACTAATTTTTTCCAGCATAAATCGCTCCCACATTAACGCATTGCAATGTCTGCCAAGTTTCGCTGCCATACGGTAACTGCAGTCCACATTTGACCTCTGTGAGTAGTTGCACTTCAATTATAGCCACCATGTGCCATCAGAAAACAACTTCTATTGGTAAAATTATGCATTTTTGGAACACGTAATCCATTCAAAATTTTGATTTTATTCTCCTGTAGACCTGAACTTTCTAAAATTCGAATATTCTGGAAACGGACATTTTCAATAAAGATAACTACACAGAATTCAGGAAAGAACTATTCCTTTGAAAGATGAGAAAGGGGCCTGTTAAATAAGTCATATTGATCCTAAAACAAAGATTGTTATCGGGGTTGAATTGGAACTGCACATGGATTTAGAGAATCGTATGTTCAAATGTGTGTGGGACTTAACTGCTAAGGTCATCAGTCCCTAAGCTTATACACTACTTAAACCTAAATTATCCTAAGGACAAACACACACACACATGCCCGAGGGAGGACTCGAACCTCCGCCGGGACCAGCCGCACAGTCCATGACTGCAGCGCCTAAGACCGCTCGGCTAATCCCGCACGGCAGAGAATCGTAAATTTTGATTATTGCGTTAAAGGAAATGTTTCTATTTGAACTGTTGCTCTCACATCAGCAGGTCGTAAACTATTCATTTCATACTAAGGTTGTGAAAATACATCTGATACAATATTTTGGGGCTCTTACGTACGCATATCGCATATATAAAGGAGAACGCGAAACGAAAAAGAAATGATAGTTATATTTGGCTTTGGATTACCGCAAGTGAAGATACTGAGGTGACACAAATCGTGGTGAAGAGATATGTACATATAGAGATTCCGATAGTACTGCGTACACAAGGTACAAAAGGGCAGTGCACTGGTGGAGCTATGATTTGTACTCTGGTGATTCATGTGAAAAAGTTTCCAACGGTAATTAATAGACTTCGAATGGTCAATGGTAGTTGAAGCTAGACGCATGGGACATTTCATTTCGGAAATCGTTTGGAAATTCAGTATTCCGAGATCCACAGTGTCAAGAGCGTGCCGAGAATACAAAATTTCAGGGATTACCTCTCACCGCGGATAAAGCAGTGGCCGGCGGCCTTCATTTAACGACTGAGAGCAGCGGCGTTTGCATATAGATGTCAGTGCTGATAGACAAGCAACACTACGTGAAATAACGACAGAAGTAAGTGTGGGGCGTATGACGAATGTATCCGTTAGGGCAGTGCGGAGAAATTTGACGTCAATGGACTGTGGCTGCAGATAACCGACGCGATCGGCTTTGCTAACAGTAAGACATCGCCCGCAGCGCCTCTCCTGCGTTTGTGGCCACATCGTTTGGACCACGACTGGAAAACCGCGACCTGGTCAGATGGTTCCCGATTTCAGCTGGTAAGAGCTGATGGTAGGAGTCGAGTGTGGCGCAGATCCCACGAAGCCATGGACCCAAGGTATCAAGAAGGAATTGTGCAAGCTGGTGATGGCTCCATAATGGTATGGGCTGTGTTTACTTGGAATGTGCTGGATCCTCCGATCCAACTGAACTGACCATCGGCTGGTTGACTGGAAATGGTTATGTTGGGCTACTTGGGGTCATTTAGTCATCCATGGATTTCATGTTCCCAAACACGGATGGAATTTTTATGTATGATAGTGCGTCATGTCACAGGCAACAGTCTTCGCGATTGGTCTGAAGAATATTCTGGAAAATTAGAGCCAATGATTTGGACATCCAGACCGTCGACATGAATCGCATCGAATATTTGTGTGACATAGTCGAGAGGACAGTTCGTGCACAAAATTCAGCACCGGCAGAACTTTCGCAATTACGGACGGCTAGAGATGCAGCATGCCTCAGTATTTCTGCAAGGGAATTCCAACGACTTGTTGAGTCAATACCACGCTGAGCTGCTGAACTAAGCCAGGTGAAAGGATGTCTGACACGATATCAGGGCCGGCCGCTGTGGCCGAGCGGTTTTAGGCGCTTCAGTCCGGAACCGTGCTGCTGCTGTGGTCGCAGGTTCGAATCCTGCCTCGGGCATGGATGTGTGTGATGTCCTTAGGTTAGTTAGGTTCAAGTAGTTCTAAGTCTAGGGGACTGATGGCCTCAGATGTTAAGTCCCATAGAGCTTAGAGCCATTTTTGAACGATATCAGAAGGTATTCCATGACTTTTGTTACATTAATGTATTTCCCTTTTCTACGTTTCACGACTGTGTTCACTCTGGCATTGTTGAGAGTAACTTAAATTATGGTTGCAGAAGACGTTAACCCAGGATGCAAGTCTTTGTCCCAAACTGCCTGAGATTGGCATATGGCTGGCAATAGTGACCTGCTGACGCCCTCTCTCCTCTGGAAAATTACGTATGAGACGGTCAATTCTGCACTTGGTGCTTGATATTCTACACCAGTGAATGCCAATGGCCTGCAAAGTTTTATAAAGTCAGAGTAAATACCGTGTCCTCGCAGTATAGTCAGCATTTCTTAGATTTGATGCCACGGAATGTCGTAGCTATTCCTGAAATTGTAGGCAGCTTACCAAATGCTTATCTTTTATCTGTCATTTTATAAGCTTTAGAATGAAAGGCGAAATTGTGTGTTACTGTTAATATAGGAAAGGTGTAAATTTGTAGCATTTCCAATGCTGCCTTCATGGTCTTAATGACATACCAGAAGTTACATTTATGATGTCTGATCTCCCCAAGATTGCCAATTTTACACCCTGAAGCTCCATTAAATTGTAAAAAACTACAATGTTGATGTATTTTGCAATATTTGTGTCTAAGTATAACAATTTCTTTTGTTTCAGGTAAGTGTACACATCTATGCTACTGTCAGAGAGGTCGTGTGCTCCTGTAAGTATCGTACAACTACTACGTGCCATGTTTGTCCTTGATTACTGGTAAGTTTTTCGATACTATGAATTTCTTTAGTACTTTCTGAACGCGATGCGCTCTTTCGGGATATGAGAGTAAGAAAACTTTTATGATGTACCGGATGGTTATCTACCACTATTAGCCCTAGTACATGGAAACAAAACGGAAATCTATTCTTTACGAACACTCTTCTGTAATATAAACTACTAATCAAAAATGATTCAAATGGCTCTGAGCACTACGGGACTTAACATCTTAGGTCATCAGTCCCCTAGAACCTAGAACTACTTAAACCTAACTAACCTAAGGACATCACACTCATCCATGCCCGAGGCAGGATTCGAACCTGCGACCGTAGCAGTCCCGCGGTTCCGGACTGAAGCGCCTAGAAACGCACGGCCACCGCGGCCGGCAACTACTAATCAGCAAATGATCGAGATACGAGTCATCACTCCCGTGGAAAACTATAACATACTTCGTGGTGCATTTTAAACACAGCTGTATCTTGTGGGTAGTTAGAGATTCCTCGCGTGTCGCTTGTTTTGCGCGTGTTAATTGCGCATGCGTGTGTCTTCACTGTCTCTTCGGAGCCCTTCTGAATTTTCTGAAAGAATTTTTGAAAAGCGTTGGAGTCGACACTGCAGCCTATCCTTCATGTAGCATGCTTCACAACCCGTTACATGGTCTTCTCTATTGTACTTCCCAGAAAGAATTTTTGTTTCTCCAGAGCCTGTGGACGAGGTGGGGCAGTGGACCACCTCGCAATTCCGGAATGTCTTTGTCCCTCTTCTATTCTTTAACTGAGCGCTGTTGCAATTCATCAGACAAATGGAGCCTGCTGGCAACAATTGTCCGCAGAAACACTCAAGGAAAACGCGGTCAGTTAACTATGAGCGTAGCAACATTTACAGTAGGTGGCAGAGGAAGAGGAGAGAGCAGATGGATCCGGAAGGAAAGGAAGTCTTTGGTTGCTTTCGAAGGATGCTAAAGGTTTTGGGGGGCAGTGATACAGACAAAATTTGCTCCATTAGTGTAGGGCTGATGACGAAATGAGCATAATGGTAGCGTATAGCTGGAGATATACTGAGATGACAACAATCATGGCAAAGTGATACGCACATATACAGATGGCCGTGGTATCGTGTACACAAGGTACGAAAGGGCAGTGTTTTGGTGGAGCTGTCATTTTTACTCAGGTGATTCATGTGAAAAGGTTTCCGACGTGGTTATGGCTGCACGACGGGAATTACGTCATTGAAAGTGGAATGGTATTTGGAGTGAGACACATTGGACATTCCATTTCAGAAATCATTTGAGAACTCAATATTCCGAGATCCACAGTGTCAAGAGTGTGCCAAAGAATATCAAGTTTCAGGCATTACCTCTGTCCACAGAGGATGCAGTGGCCTACGGCCTTTACTTGACAACCGAGAGCAGCGGTGTTTGCGTAGAGTTGTCACTGCTAACAGCAGGCAACACCGCATGAAATAAGTACAAAAATCAATCTGGAACGTCCGGCGAACGTATCCGTTACGACAGGGACGACATTGGGCGTTAATTGGCTATGGCAGCAGACGACCGACGCGAGTGCCACTGCTAACAGTACGAAATCGTTGCAGCGCCTCTCATGGACTCGTCACCACATCGGGTGGACCCTAGATGGCTGGAAAATCGTGGCCTGGTCAAGTGAGTCCCCATTTCAGTTGGTAAGAGGTGATGGTAGGGATCGAATGTGGTGTAGACGCCATGAAGCCGTGGACCAAATTGTCAGCGAGGTACTGCGCAAGCTGGAGTTGGTTACATAACACTGTGGGCTGTGTTTACGTGAAATGGACTGGGTCCAACTAAATCAATCATTGACTGAAATGTCATTCATGGACTTCAAGTTCCCAAACAAGGATAGAATTTTTATGGATTACAATGAGCCATCCACCGTTTCACAGACGTTCACGATTGGTTTGAAGAACATTCTGGACAGTTCGAGCGAATGATGTGCCCACCGAGATCACTCAGCATGAATCCCACTGAACATCTATGGGACATCACAGAGAGGTCAGTTTGTGGACAAAATCCAGCACAGGAAAAACTCTCAGGTTTATGGACTGCTATAGAGGCACCACGGCGCAGTATTCTTGCGAGGGACTTCCAACGACTTGTTGAGTCCATGCCATGTCGAGTTGCTGCACTACGCCGTCTAAAAGAGGTTCGATACGATATTTGAATGTATTCCATGATCTTTGTCACCTCAATGTACATCTACGTGTATACTGGGCAAAGCAGTGTGAAGTGCACGACAGAGCACTTGTTAGGTCTTCTTCCAGATCTAGTCGCGTATGGGGTGCAGAAAAAATGACTGGTTATATGCTTTTGTGCGCAATGTAGTCAGTCTAACCTTCTCAGCAAGATCTCTACTGGAGCGACACGTGGGAGGCGGTATGTTCGTAGAGTCTCCACTTAAATCTGGATCTTGTAACTTTGTGACTAGGTTTTCACGCGATTCTACATCTACATCTACATTGATACTCCGCAAGCCACACAACGGTGTGTGGCGGAGGTCACTTTACGTGCCACTGTCATTACCTCCCTTTCCTGTTCCAGTCGCGTATGGTTCGCGGGAAGAACGACTGTCTGAAAGCCTCCGTGCGCGCTCTAATCTCTCTAATTTTACATTCGTGATCTCCTCGGGAGGTATAAGTAGGGGGAAGCAATATATTCGATACCTCATCCAGAACCGCACACTCTCGAAACCTGGCGAGCAAGCTACACCGCGATGCAGAGCGCCTCTCTTGCAGAGTCTGCCACTTGAGTTTATTAAACATCTCCGTAACGCTATCACGGTTACCAAATAACCCTGTGACGAAACGCGCCGCTCTTCTTTGGATCTTCTCTATCTCCTCCGTCAGACCGATCTGGTACGGATCCCACACTGATGAGCAATACTCAAGTATAGGTCGAACGAGTGTTTTGTAAGCCACCTCCTTTGTTGATGGACTACATTTTCTAAGCACTCTCCCAATGAATCTCAACCTGGTACCCGCCTTACCAACAATTAATTTTATATGATCATTCCACTTCAAATCGTTCCGCACGCATACTCCCAGATATTTTACAGAAGTAACTGCTACCAGTGTTTGTTCCACCATCATATAATCATACAATAAAGGATCCTTCTTTCTATGTATTCGCAATACATTACATTTGTCTATGTTAAGGGTCAGTTGCCACTCCCTGCACCAAGTGCCTATCCGCTGCAGATCTTCCTGCATTTCGCTACAATTTTCTAATGCTGCAACTTCTCTGTATACTACAGCATCATCCGCGAAAAGCCGCATGGAACTTCCGACACTATCTACTAAGTCATTTATATATATTGTGAAAAGCAATGGTCCCATAACACTCCCCTGTGGCACGCCAGAGGTTACTTTAACGTCTGTAGACGTCAAAGTAACCTCTACTGGCGTCTCTACTCCTCAATTCAGGTTTTTCTCCATCTACGTATAGCTCACACATGGGCCAAACAAACATGTGACCATTTGTGCTGCCCTTCTTTATAAACGTGCAATATGCCCCGATACTTGTATTTCGTATGGACTCCCATACCAGTTGAGCAAAACTCTAGGATGGATTGCACAAGTGTTTTACACGATCTCTCTCTTCTAGACGTGTTGCAGTGTCCTAGTATCCTAACAGTGAACCAAAGTTTGGTACCTGCTTAACCCGTGTACATGACTGAGCCTATATAATGGATCCATTACATACCCTTACAGATTGTTATAGCCAAGCATCTGTATCCGTTTACTGATACCAGTTGTGGCTCAGTGATTGCACTAATAGGATATTAGGTTTTTCTTTTGTGAAGCAAATGTTTCACGTTTCCTAACATTAAAAGAAAGTTGTCAATCCTTGAACCATTCTGAAATCTTATCAAGATCCCACTGAATATTTGTGCAAATTGCGTCACAGAGTGCTTCATTATACGATGGTTGGAACTTAAATAGTGGCAACTATTTATTCACAACCGATACAAAAGAGTTACATGTTTGCACCTGTTACTGTCCTTCAAAGTAGTCACCAGCGGTGTGCAGAACCCGTTGCCAGCGATGTGGAAGGCGTAGTACACCGTTAGCAGAGTCTGTTGTGTTGATGGTGCGAATGGAGCGGTGTACTGACTGTTGAATCTCTGGAACAGTTCTGAAGCGAATACCACGAAGTGGTTCCTTCATCTTCGGAATCAAATCAAAGTCACAAGGATTTAAGTCCGGAGAGTATGGTGGATGGTACAGTACTACCGAGTCCCATCGACCGAACAGAGCAGTCACAGCTTGCGCTGTGTGCGCCCGCACATTGTCGTGCAAAATGATGGGGAAGGGGGGGGGGGTTGCTAAGAAAGTGTCACCGCTTCTTTTCGCAAAGCTGGTCACAGGTGATGCTCCAAAAACGAACAGTAACACTGTGCATTGACAGTCTGCCGTAGAGGAGCATAATGCGTTAGGATAACACCATCACAGTCGTACACGAGAATCACCATAACTTTTGACCGCTCCATTCGCACCATCAACAGAACAGGCTCTGCTAATGATATACTACGCCTTCCACATCGCTGGCAACGGATTCTACACAACCCTGGTGACTACTCTGAAGGATGGTAACAGGTGCAAACATGTACCTCTTTTGTATCGATTGTGAATAAAGAGTTTCCACTGCTTAAGTTCCAACCCTCGTAAATAACTGCGTCACCTGCAGAAGACTGATGTTAACATCAAAATCGTTTTCGAGATCATTAATATAACTCGTGTACAATAAGAATCCCAACACACTTCGCTGATCCACAAGGAGATAACTGTCTTATGCCTGACGTTACTTCCACAGGCTGTTAGTAATTTTACTCGTTTGAGGTGTCAGATGTCCAGTTTCCATGTTCCCTGACTTGGCCTCACCCTTTGGCAGCATTGATCGACAGCATAGATATAGGCGTCATGGTCAGAGAATGCAACAAGCCAGACTTTATCAGCCTGTGCCCCACTGCCAATATCATGGTGGATGTGAACAGGATTGAGGTGGCTCGAATAACGACTAGTGAAGTTCATAAGCCCTGGAAAATCATCATGAACATGTTCCTAAGAGTCCACAAAGTTAAGGTGCTGGACAATGGCCACTAGCACCTTGGAAAGTGATGTGTCAATTGGTCCTTCGGTGCCTGGATGAGTTGAAGTTGCCTGTCTTGATCAAGACCAAAGAAGAGAGGCTTGACTACCTCAGACAAGAAAGTAGAATGTTTGCAGTTGTGATCTGAGCTAGATGGTGCATAGACATTTATGATCCTGATGCCACCAAATGTTAGAGCCAAACCTTTGACATCTGGAAAGTAGGCAACTGCATCAGTGCAGATACTGTCACATATGAGGACCGCCACTCCACTACCAGTAGAGGCAACATGGGAGAAGTGTGCTGCAAAGCCATAGGGAGCAAAAAAAGCGGCATATGTGGTCACTGGATCAAAATCAACCTCATCTTTCCAGGTGTACTAATTTCTTTCTGGCAGTGTATATACATTTAGTATTTTAAAAGTTGTAAGTTTAAAAAATGGGATTAAAAGGGAATAAAAATGATTCCTTTCGATTCACTGGATAACGCATTTGGCGTAGCTGGTTCTAATTGGATGTGGTTGTGGTTGTGGTGGTGGTGGTGAAAATACATCCACCAAGTCCCTTGAGGTCAGTTTCCAGTAAATACCGTATGTAGGAAGGGAGGGAAGGAGAAGGGATGAGGGGTAACAGGACAGTACAGATAAGTGGGTCGCTATGTCTGGGAGTGGAGGGTTTGGATGTATAAATGAATGTCAGACATCACAGAGGATGAAGTGCATGATGGTATCAAGACACGTTCTACAAACAAATCACCCAGCTGGAACGGCCTCCCACTAGAGCTTTATCAGACATTTTGTTCCCTACTGGCGTGGACAGAAATTTGTGAAGACCTTATGCTGGCTATAATAAATATCCCTGACAGTTTCCTCAAAAGTCCCCTCATTTCCATCCACAAGGCTCAAGGTATATCATAGATATGCCATTATCACCAGTGACATAATCAACAGCAAGAAAAAGATTTCTACTTGGCTTTCAGCTGCATGACTTAAATGGTTAACCAAATATGTACTTTCTCCTGATCAAACCTTTTTCAGTGGCGCCAACAACATTCTCACTGGCTTCCATGTTATCGACACACAATCGCTCTTGCTCGCACTTGTTGTATGCCTGGTCTTTTGACCACACTTGACGTTAGCCAGGCGTTACATGGAGTCGATTACAGAAGGGATGCTTCGCAATATGGGATACCCTGATACTACTGTCAATGTGCTAATGTGTCTCCTTCATGGAGCGATGTTCCATGTCTTCTGCAGTGGCTGTCTCACCCCTCCCATCCTGATTTGTCGTCGAGTGCATCAGGGCTGCCCGCTCTCTACACTGTTGTATTCTTGCCCAGGGAACCAATGTTCTGTTGCCTCTGTCACTGCCTCTCAGTCGCCACGTCGTTTGCTGCACTGCTTATGCGGTCAATCTCTCATCTCATTCACCCTTGCCCACTTTTCCCCTGCCCCTCCCTGTAGGCGCCGGGAAAAAATAACATAAAAAGTTTGCCAACGCACGCTTGTGCTACAGCACTCGACCTGGGGATAAGCTAGTTCGAATCCTAGTGTTGGGAAAATTTTTACTACCATTATTTGGTCATCAAGGGAAGTAGAGAGGATTGTGTAAGGTTCCTCTGATCACCAGACTTTGCGCCAATATCCTCCGCAGCATCTCATGAAGTGAGGACAAGTGGCACTGTTGGTGGTAATCCGGCCATCGGATGGGCACGTTAAGCTTGGCGATACCTGTGCTGCTATACGTGAGGAGTAGGCTGTTTGCCGGCACACCGGGTTTCATCTTCTCCCCTCTCACACCATCATCACCATAATAATAATAATAATGATAATAATAATCATCATCATCCAATACCAACATTACACTCCGCTCCATTCCACTACACACACACACACACACACACACACACACACACACAATACACATATATAGTATACAATATTGTTAAGAAGCATGTTATAAATACATGAACAAACAACTACATACATGATGCAGTAAATGGTAGGGTCACTGGTAGTATTCGTAACGTTGGTGGGAAGAGGAACATAAATTAATGCGTTGGAGAGAAATTGCGAACCGATGACTCCTCTTTGTTTTGTGTTTTTTTTGCCATAATTAGAACTGCACGTCATATAGCGTTAGTCCATTGCGTATTTTACATCCCTACAAGACATAAATTGCATTTTGTTAGTAATAAAAATTACTTGATTGCGTAACTTCTGTGCTTTTATGAAACGAAAGAAATTGCTTCTGATGCAAGTACAAACGACAAACTGTTATTGTTGATAATGCAAAAGCTGTTTATCAGTAACATAAATATGTTTTATAATAGTTCGACGTAATATTGGAGTGATGTTTGATATATTTTCGTTTTGCGTTTGGTATATTTTGTCTTTGTAATGAAATTGCATTTTCTAGTGCTAGATAATAAATCTGTATTGTTTTCTTTATTTTTGCTACAACATCCCTCTGTTTCACACTATATATCAACTGTTTGCTATTAAAACCTGAATTAAACATTAACAATGTAAACTCTGCTACAAATACTGTTTATTTTTTAAGCAGCGGACAGGAGGATAACTAGGAGAAGAAAAATGTTCCATATGTTACATGGCACTTTGTATATTCTCATTCAGTTCCTAGATAGTTCAGCACTTCCGGTTGTAAGGGGAATCTGCACACATAAAAACAAGTTTTGCAACACATTGGTTCCCAGAACTCCTGAAGATATACGTTGACTGTGGATATTGTATCACAGACACAGTCTCTTTCATTATTCAGAGACGTCACTAAACCCGCCCAAAGATGTAAACAACCATGCATGAGCAACGCCTATAGACGGAGGAGGTCCGACAGCCGATCGGTTCCAGTCATCCCACGAGGCAGGAGGTACATGGCTCGTGTTGTATATAGTTCAACAATGCCTAGACGATTAATACAGCGGTTCGATCGCGTCCGCGTCGTTACTTTGTGCCAGGAAGGGCTCTCCACAAGGGAAGTGTCCAGGTGTCTCGGAGTGAACCAAAGCGATGTTGTTCAGACATGGAGGAGATAAAAGAGAGACAGGAACTGTCGATGACATGCCTCGCTTAGGTCGCCCAAGGGCTCCTACTGCAGTGGATGACCGCTACCTATGGATTATGGCTCGGAGGAACCCTGACAGTAACGCCACCATGTTGGTTGGTTGGTTGTTTGAGGTTAAAGGGACCAAACAGCAAGGTCATCAGTCCCTTGTTTCAAATAGACTCCATTCTGCTAACGGGACATCTCAGTATAGTCAGAAAAATAAAACGGAAAAAGGGGAAACGTAAAAGGGCAGTCACGTTGTCATTAGTAAAAACAAATGAGGGAAGTTGGCAAGAGAACGAACCCAACACTATGCTGAAGCAGCATAGGCAAGACCACCTGTGACTTAAAAGGTGCAACTGCTATAATGCAGAAAGTACGTATAGGAATAGAAAAACTAACCAAGCCTTAAAAAGAAGGGGTAAAAACAGAGTAAAAGGGAAAGAAAAGAGGATTCCGGTCAGGGAGGTGAATCGGGAATCTCTGAACACTGCCTACAGTGGGAGACACCCAAACACTCACCGCCCTGCCCCAACACCAGAGGGAGATTAAAAACTTTAAAACTGAGAATAAAAACCACTCTCCCGGAGGAAACCTAGAACCAGAGAGACCATCCGGGAATCGTCAGCCAACATCAAAGGTAAAGTGTGGGGGAGTCTGTACTTAGCACGCAGAGCCAAAAGAAGGGGGCATTCAACCAAAATGTGGGCCACTGACTGGAAGGCTCCACAACCACATAGCGGGGGTGGCTCATCACGCAAAAGGAAACCATGGGTCAGCCTGGTATGGCCAATGCGGAGACGACACAGTGTGGTCGAGTCCTTGCGGGAGAGGCTAAAGGAAGAACGCCATGGGCCTGGATTCACCTTAATGGCACGAAGTTTATTAGACAGTAGAGTAGCCTCCCAAGAATTGGCCCATGACTGTGCAAAGTGGGATTTGATGTGAAGCCGTAAATCCGCTGCAGGAGGGGTTACAGAAAACGGGGGGTAAGTAACTGCTCCCCCAGCCAAACGATCAGCGAGCTCATTACCCGGGATACCCACATGGCCCGGGACCCATAGGAAGTCAATGGAACAAGCAGCACGGTGAAGATCAGCGAGATGGTCATGGATGGCAGAGACCAAGGGATGGCGCGAAAAACACCGGTCAATAGCAAGAAGGCCACTCATCGAGTCCGTACATAACAAAACGCGGTTGTGTTGGGATTGTTTAATAAAGGTAAGGGCCCGGGAAATTGCCATCAATTCCGCAGTAAACACCCCACATGAGGGTGGCAGTAGATGATTTTCCGTTCCAACAAAGGACGTGAAGGCATACCCAACATGATCAGCAGATTTAGAGCCATCAGTGTAAAAAACAACAGCATCCCGAAACTCCCATAAAATTTGGCGGAAAAAGGAACGGAACACCACCGGGGGGATGGAATCTTTCGGACCGCGGCGGAGATCCATCCGAATTCGAGGCCGAGGAACTAACCAAGGAGGGGTGGAGGGGAGGGAGCGAGGAAGACAGGACAAAGAAGGAAGCCGAAAATCACGGTTAAGAGACGCAAGGCGCAGCCCAACCGGTAAACCCGCCCGAGGGCGGGAGTCAGGCGGGCGACGTCCATGGTCTGGGAATAGGAGAGAATAGGAAGGATGAGCGGGAGAAGAACGGATAGTAAGGGCATAAGACACCAGAAGCTGGGACCGCCGAACAGAAAGGGGGGGGGGATCCCAGCTTCAACCAGGAGACTATCAACAGGGCTAGTAGGGAAGGCACCGGTGGCCAAACGGATACCACGATGGTGGACTGGATCCAGCACGTGCAGCGTGGAAGGAGCAGCTGAACCATAAACTTGACAACCATAGTCCAAACGTGACAGAACTAGAGCACGATAAAGACGGAGGAGGAGGGAACGGTCCGCACCCCAGGAGGAGTGGGCAAGGAAGCGAAGGACATTGAGTTTACGGAAACATCCTACCTTCAGGAGTCTGATATGGGGCAGCCAAGTGAGCTTGTTGTCGAAAAGAAGACCTAGGAAACGAAACTGTGGAACCACAGGCAATCTTTGTGCAGCGAGATAGAGCTCTGGATCAGGGTGGACCGTAGTACGGCGACAGAAGTGGACCACCCGCGATTTTAAAGGAGAGAATTGAAACCCGTGTGAGAGGGTCCATGCAGAGGCACGCCGTATAGCCACCTGGAGCTGCCGTTCTGCAGATGGCATCGAGGAGGAACTAACCCAAATGCAGAAATCATCCACATACAGGGCAGGGGCGACCAAGGGACCGACAGAGGCCACAAGTCCATCGATAGCAATGAGGAAAAGAAGGACACTCAAGACAGAACCCTGTGGGATGCCCGTTTCCTGGGTCCGTGGAGAACTAAAAGCAGTACCAACTCGAACTCTGAATGACCGATGGATCAGGAACTGGCGGATAAAAATCGGGAGTGGGCCCCGAAGACCCCACTGATGAAGGGTTAGTAAGATGTGATGGCGCCAGGCCGTGTCATAGGCCTTGCGAAGGTCAAAAAACACTGCAACCAAATGGCGGCGCTGGGAAAAAGCCTGCCGAACTGCGGATTCCAAGCGAAGCAAATGATCGATTGGAGATCGTCCCTCTCGAAAGCCACACTGGTAAGGGGACAATAGATCCCGAGATTCGAGGACCCAAGTGAGCCGACGGGCGACCAGCCGTTCAAGTAACTTACAACCAACATTGGTCAAACTAATTGGCCGATAGCTGTCAACAGATAGGGGGTTCTGACCAGGCTTAAGGACAGGAACCACAATGCTATCCCTCCACTGAGAAGGGAAGTCACCCTGGAGCCAGATACGGTTAAACACCCGAAGAAGATGGTGCCGTTGTGGAGCACTGAGATGTTGAAGCAGCTGGTTATGAATGGAATCTGGGCCAGGGGCCGTATCATGAGAAGAAGATAGAGCAGAAAGAAATTCCCATTCAGTGAAAGGTTCGTTGTAAGATTCTGACTCACAAGTGGTGAAACATAAGGTGACAGCTTCAGCCTGCTGTTTTTGATGAAGGAAAGCAGCTGGATAGGAGGCCGACGCTGATGCCACTGCAAAGCCACCATGTTGAATAATGCTTTTCGTGCAGGCACAGGACGTCGTGTTACGACTCAAACTGTGCGCAATAGCCTGCATGATGCGAAACTTCACTCACGACGTCCATGGCGGGGTCCATCTTTGCAACCACACCATGCAGCGCGGTACAGATGGACCCAACAACATGCCGAATGGGCCACTCAGGATTGGCATCACGTTTCTTTCAACCAGACAATCGTCGGAGACGTGTTTGGAGGCAACCCGGTCAGGCTGAACGCCTTAGACACACTGTCCAGCGAGTGTAGCATGGTGGAGGTTGCCTGCTGTTTTGGGGTGGCATTATGTGCGGCCGACGTACGCCGCTAGTGCCCATGGAAAGCGCCTTAACGGCTGTACGATACGTGAATGCCGTCCTCCGACCAATGGTGGATCCATATCGGCACATATTGGCGAGGCATTCGTCTTCATGGACGTCAAATTCGCGCCCCCCTCGTTCACATCATGTGAATGACTTCGTTCAGGATAACGACATCGCTCGACTAGAGTGGTCAGTATGTTCTCCAGATGTGATCCCTGTCGAACATGCCTGGGATAAATTGAAAATGGCTGTTTATGGACGACGTGACCCACCAACAACTCTGAGGGATCTACGCCGAATCGCCGTTGAGGGGTGGAACAATCTGGACCAAAAGTGCCTTGATGAACTTGTGGATAGTATGCTACGACGAATACAGGCATGCATCAATACACTAGGACGTGCTACTGGGTATTGTAGGTACCAGTGTGTACAGCAGTGCGGGCCACTACCTCTGAAGGTCTTACTGTGTAATGGTACAGTATGCAATGTGTGGTTTTCATGAGCATTAAAAAGGGCAGGTATGATGTTTATGTTGATCTCTATTGCAGTTTTCTGTACAGGTTCCGGAACTCTGGGAACCGAGGTGATGCGAAGCTTTTTTTTTTATGTGTGCAGTAAAACACTGATCACGTACGTAAAGAAAGCGATCGTTATGGGTTAACATCCGATAGATGCAACATGTCTAACGTACAGGTAACGCGGGCGCGACCTTAACTGATGAAAGCTTGTAGGAAAACTACTGTAGCCTTACACTTACATGAGATAATCTACGGGATTTCAAACAACTTCACACAAAGCTACTCGCTGTTGCAGTCTGCCTGAGTTTCTCCGCCTCAGAACTAGCTGTCTCAGAAAATAATGCTTTTGTACGCCAGAAATATATTTCGTAACTGCTGCTTCCACTATATTATTATTGCAGAAGCAGCAGCAGTAGTAGCTCTTGTCTAACGTAACTAGTGTCCGCCCCCGGTAGCTGAGTGGTCAGTGCGACAGAATCTCAATTCTAAGGGCCCGGGTTCGATTTCCGGCTGGGTCGGAGATTTTCTCCGCTCAGTGACTGGGTGTTGTGTTGTTTTAATCATCATCATTTCATCCCCATCGACGCACAAGTCGCCGAAGTGGCGTCAAACCGAAAGACTTGCACCAGGCGAACGGTCTCCCCAACGGGAGGCCGTCGTCACACGACATCATCATCAACGTAATTAGTTCTTAGTGTTATTCATATTGCCATTATATGGTCTGAAATCGTTTCTAATTCATCAATACCTTTTCATTATTGTTCGTTATACTGAAATTGTCATTTCTTATATAGTTATTATGTAAAATGTACCAATCTTACCATGTTCGGTAAATAAGTAAGATCGCGTTGAGTGTAGAAATGTCTCGCTAGGGTGCAATAGAATACGGAAACGGTTCACGAACTAGCGAAAGTTTCGCGAATGATTAATGAAATTAAGGGCGCGAAATATACGCTCTTATTTTTCAGTTGCTTGCAAGCCCTGGCTTCCTAACGGCGTTTGGTTGATAAAATGCCTTGTTTGCAAGTTTCTTTTTGTTGCTTGAGGTGTATTTTGTCCATTTTCGCAGCGTGTGCATTGCACTCGAGAATATGACCATACTGGTAACTGACTGGCAGTCTTCCCTGCTGGAACCACGATGACAGGATGTGAACATGTGTCGGCACGGAGTGTGCTTAGCTGACTTGGCGCGAGAGTGAAGGTGTCATGGCCAGGTCTGTGCGGACGGGCAGAGGGTTGAGTGAGTGAGAGAGGGAGGGAGGTGGGTCGATGCGCTGTGCGCTGGTGTGTGGTGGGGGAGGGGGAGGGGGGGGAGTGGCGGGGCCCCGCTGTGGCGACCCAGTTGGCTCGCCCTATCGACCGCCGCCGCCGCCGCCGCCACCTGGCCAGGCTGAGGCTAGCGGACCCGGGAGCGGCCAGGTCGCCGTACCGCCGGCTGTGGTTGGCCGATGCTCACGCACCCACTCACCCACGCACCAGCGACCTCTCGCACGTCAAACGTGGACACCGCTTCCCATTTCCACCTCACTTCACCACAACCCTTTGCTCAATTTTTCCAAGTGCTGCCTCAGTTCGTAGCGTAGAGGAGAATATCCAGTCAAGAGGAATATTTTTCATTTTGCAATCCGCCAAACAGTTAAATCACTTTTTTACCCTGAACTTTATTTGCTGCCGGTTTCCGACACTTTTATTTTCTCTCTCAATGCGGTACAAACAGAGAAAAAGACCCCAATCACAAAAAACGTAAATTTATTCAAATGAGAATTGTTTTAAGAACTATTTTATTATATCGAAAAATAACCATGTGAGTATCATTCTATACCATCTCATAAGATAGGTTTCACCAGTGAGTCTTTATGATACACTATTATATCTTGATTTCATCACAGTTAAAATATTCAAATGCACTACTGGCCATTAAAATTGCTACACCGCGAAGATGACGTGCTACAGACGTGAAATTTAACCGACAGCTTTTCAGAGCATTCACACAAGGTTGGCGCCGGCGGCGACACCTACAACGTACTGACATGAGAAAAGTTTCCAACCGATTTCTCATACAAAAACAGCAGTTTACCGGCGTTGCCTGGTGAAACGTTGTTGTGATGCCTCGTGTAAGGAGGAGAAATGCGTACCATCACGTTTCCGACTTTGATAAAGGTCGGATTGTAGCCTATCGAGATTGCGGTTTATCGTATCGCGACATTGCTGCTCGCGTTGGTCGAGATCCAGTGACTGTTAGCAGAATATGGAATCGGTGGGTTCAGGAGGGTAATACGGAACACCGTGCTGGATCCCAACGGCCTCGTATCACTACCAGTCTAGATGACAGGCATCTTATCCGCATGGCTGTAACGGATCGTGGAGCCACGTCTCGATCCCTGAATCAACAGATGGGGACGTTTGCAAGACAACAATCATCTGCACGAACAGTTCGACGACGTTTGCAGGAGCATGGACTATCAGCTCGGAGACCATGGCTGCGGTTACCCTTGACGCTGCATCACAGACAGGAGCCCCTGCGATGGTGTACTCGACGACGAACCTGGGTGCACGAATTGCAAAACGTCATTTCTTCGGATGAATCCAGGTTCTGTTTACAGCATCATGATGGTCGCATCCGTGTTTGGCGACATCGCGGTGAACGCACATTGGAAGCGTGTATTCGTCATCGCCATACTGGCGTATCACCCGACGTGATGGTATGGGGTGCCATTGGTTACTCGTCTCGATCTCCTCTTGTTCGCATTGACCGCACTTTGATCAGTGGACTTTCATAGATTGCACAGTGAAAGTGATACCACCGAAATATGCCTCTCTTTGTCAACCAACTGACGTTTCCCTTTTCTGACAGGTAAAGAATTACGTCGCACTGCTGCAAATAATGTAACGTCACAGCAGAGCAGTGAATTAAAAGATAGGCTGGATGCCATCAAAATTTTGCGTTCGTCCGTCATTTGTTGTCTACGCCTGTGTTTCAAGATATGCCCCTGTACGCTTGGTGCATGTCCAAATGGAGTTCTGATAAACCTAATTTTAGCAGCGTGAATCAGGAATGTTTTCCACGAACAATGTCAATGTGGCCAGATATTGGTCGTGCGTTGGGCATTCTACAGAAATATTTATGTTTTGCCTGTTTCTATAATATGTTTTACCCCACTGATTGCTAGAACGATCACTAATAGACGATCAGTTAGGATTACGCGATAATATAGGTGTATTCCTGTACTATGTATCACGATTCAAAATGATTATCAATACATCACATATACGCATTTGATCATTAATCACACCTCCCGATGTTTTACTCCATAAACAGGCAAAAAAAAAAAAAAATTCGGATTATCAGAGTAATTTGAGACACACTCATAAAATATCGAATGAAAATAATCCGCTTCCAGGACTCGTCCACGCACAGTAGTTAGAGAGTTTAATGCATTGACAGCTCGACCGGCGACCCCCCTCAGCTACACAGGTGAAATGACAGGTATCCTAGCTAATCCATGATAGATCAAAAACGTTAGTAGCTTGAACATTATTATCTTTGGACCCCATATTATATTAATAAAAAATTTTAGTTTTTAGACGATATTTTAATTTATAACATTGAAAATTCGATTTTCCGTCATCAACTTTGACCTCGATTTTTTTTCGGAAACTGGGGATTGCCTAGGAATAATTTCAATGTAGATAGTTCTTGCAAAGTCTTTTCACGATCGGTGACCCGCATCTTACACTCTCCGCTCCTCAGCGGGATTTTCCAAAAAGAGATTATTGATTTTTAGCAAAAAAACTGGGAATTTGACGGATAATTTCTCAGTTTTCAAACAAAACTAGGAAATGTGCTTCCAAAGCTCTGCGTGCTGTAAGATCAAGGAAACAAACTGACGGATATTATAGGAAGCACTATTCAGATACGGAGCATCACATCGCGACAGTTAACAGGTGTATCGGTGCTGCGTCAAGTACGAAAATTTATTTTAGGTTGACTGTCTTTATCCCTGTTCATGACACATTAAACTCTGATCTAGTGACGTTCTCAGTCTCTACAATCTCAACAAAACTCTATCAAAAACTTCCTCGTCTTTCACAAGCCTATAATTAGGGATGCAGAAACTCTGACTACAAAATACTACTAAGTAATTTGGGAGGATGAGACTGTCAGCATTTCTAATCTGAAGGCAGAAATCAAGCTGTGAGTAGCAAAATGGGAAAGGGAAGGTGCAAACAAAAGGGTTATACCAGGCTGTGCAGTAGAGTGTCTTCGGTTTTGCACTCCAGAAATTTTCCTTTAGTTGGATTTTTAATATTGATCCTTTCTTGTCTTCCTGCATCACTGCAACAGCAGAGACATCCTCCTCGACACTGAAATTCCTTAAGACTCGTTTGAGAAAATTTCGTGGAGAAAACTGCTTAATAGAACTTGTTTTGTTATATGACAGTAGAAATATCATTCTCAAAGAAGAAATTGTAGGTAGGTATACTACTTTAGAAACTGTGGAATTTGTATATCTTCAATTTTGTCAACATGACCTATGGAACTTTTGATATATATCTTAGCTTTAAAATTAGTTTTCTTCTTAATCATGTTATTTAGCTCTTTCGCTAAAAGGTAAGAAAAAGAAGAATGGGATGACATTGCTGGGCGTAGAGGACTCCAATGTTTGTGTAATTTAGGTAAGCCACGTAATATAAGATCACGTATACTTTTTATCTGCCTTAACTCAAAAGAATTTCACCAAGAATTATTCCATTTTTAGTATAAAATGATAATGAAAACGTAAGAGGTCAAAATATTTTGAAAACAAGTTCTGATGAAAGTACTAAAATTGATCGTTTTTCAATTTAATCCGGGAGCTGAGTTCTTAAAAATTATTTACACTCCGTTGAAACAAAAAAATGTAAAAATGTTACAACAGTTTTTCCCCTATAAACAAACAAGGCTAAAATTAAAAACTTGAAATTAATTATAAATAATGGTGAAGATTATTCGGAGATAAATAACGAATTTTCAAGCGGAGATGCGATACTCAAGAGAATCTACTTTTAATATAAACCGAATACTTTATTTCAAATGTCATGAGACAGCTGCTTACTAAATAAAACGCGCTAATCCTAAAACAGTATTCTTTTCATTTTTATGCAAAAGTAAAATATTATCTGACAGACTATCTTCAGAGGCGGATGGAGCTCTACTTAATTTATATTTCTTTACAGGCATAGAATATTACACGAAATCCTACACTAGCGATAGTGACACGCTAAATACACATCCAAGAATCATCAGAATACAGTCGGTTGCATGGCTTATGCTATGGATGCCCCCTAACAGCTAGGCTGTACTGGTTAACAGTACTCAGTTCTCGATTGCGTATTCGATAACTGTCCATCATACTACCACATCATTTTTGACTTGAAATTCTAACCAGTCCCATATTCCATATCTATATCCAAATTACTTTACCAGAAAAGTGTAATCCGGAGACGTCACCAACATCATCCACATTTCTGTGGTATCTCATACCAACAGCGTACTATCACATATTTCGACCTTACTGTTTATCTTCGTCAAATGCACACGCGCAATTTTGTAAACATTTCTATGGCAACACCTCATCATACCTCTACAGACGGTTTTCGTTTCTGCCAACAGACGTTAGCGCTTCGCAAGATGAAAGTTGCCAAAAGCACTGCAACATGTTATTGTTTCCGTAAGCTGACTCACCTGTAAGAGTATCTCGGTGTCTCAAAAACTATCGGGCTGCGTGTTATTCTATACTAGCAGTTTATTGCAGAATGAGAATAAATGCAAAAAGTTTCGCTGGCCTCTGAAATAAATTCCAGCATATTTCTGTCTTAGGTATAGTTGTAAAACTGGCATAGACTACCGTAGACTATCATAAGTAAGCGTTGGCTGCGGTAGCTTCCCTAGTTTTCCTAGTAACTTTGATTATTTAAGGTCGCACCCACATTACCTATGCGTTAAGTGGGTTGCATCCCTATTGGGCATTACCTCATAATGATTGCTTTCTTTACACATGAGGTCAGTGTCTTATTAAATTCCCCTAAAAACTGGAAACAGTGAACCATCTAAAAACTGAGTGAGGGTATACAAAGGGCTGCATAAGCTATGGAAACTTTTGTTCCAATTAGTTAGCCTCCTGCCGGTTACTTAAAAGTAAGCAACACTTTTAGCAAAACTGAAATTTTTAACGATTAATTCATTTTATTCGAAAGTTATTCATTTGTAAAGTGAAACAATGGGATGTTGTTGTAAAAATAAAGAAAACAAAACAGATTTATCATGCAGTACGTGCAAAAGCATTCTCTTCAAAAAAAGATAAAATAAAGTAACTGCAAAACAAATTTATGTCAAGTATCGCTTCAATACTTAGTCAAATTGGTACTAAACATGTTTCTGTTGTTCATAAATAATCTTCGCATTTATCAATAATAAGAGGAAACTCTCGCCTGTGACCGTGATGAAGAAAGTTCTGTTGAGTAAGAAATAATGTATAAAATATATGTTTGTGGGCGTAATAAAAAGCAATCCCTTTGGTTACATAAAAACACAGAAGTTATGCTATCAAATAATTGTTACCACTTGTAAAATGGAATTCATAGTCTTTGGCGATGCGGTTATACTTACGCGCAAACAAGACAAAAGTGGAGAAGAAATCGTCGCCTGCAAGTTTCCCTCTTACAAATTCATTTATGTTACTTTCACTACCAATGCTATCAATATTACCAGTAAGCCTACCATTTGCTACGTCATTTACGTACTGTACCAAAACTATCTTCTCATAGTTTTGGTAGAGTGTAGGTCTAATTTTGGGATACGATAAATTTATTGATGCCAGTCCACAGCATCTGGTAACGAGCAATCCTTGTAAATCATTCCAGTTAAATTCCAATTATAAAATAAATTCACCAACTAGTGAGGAAATTCTAACTGTAAAATATAATCATGCCAATTACTCAACCACAATCACTTTAATTTTTATCCAACTAATTTTACAATTTCAATTTATTTGTAACTGCTTTCACAAATATCACACGTTTGATTTTGAATAACAATTGGTAAAGTTCCTGAAATATTTCAACGTGATTACCAACCGTCCTGCAAGTGAACTCTATATTGAAGTCGAACTATTTTCTCTCGGAGCTAGTCATCACTGTTCTCATAGTGGTCATGTGCATTATTTCTCGATATGTAATCTCTGTTCTCCTTTGGAGTAATTATTGTTGATGTTTTAAAGGCTAAGGAAGTTTAAGCTGTTGTGAACGCAATTTTTGTGTCATAGGAGTTGTATAACATTTTGTGTATCACATTCTTGCTTTATGTGCGGTTCTAGAATCACAGTGTCAACATATTTCTTGCGAGGAAGTAATTGTATTTCTGTAATTTATGTTAAGTCTGCCTCGAGTGAAATCTTTTTTTTTCCTCCTTCGTAAACGGGAGCACTGCAGTGTTCCTATATCAGTTCGTTTTGTCACTGTTGCTATTATATGTTTCAGTTCTCAACTTTCAGAGTTAGCGTGCAGCTTTTCTCGTAATTCGTTTAGTCGTTCTGATTTTAGTTTTGTTATGCTTTTCTGTTAAAATTTTTTTTGTCATTTTAAAGCGTTATTTTTCCCCATCAGTACTACACTTTCTCTCTTGTGTGGCTTTGCGGTAATGAGACCTTCTTCTTGTGATTTGTGGCTTGTTCATTCATTACTATCGAATCTCTAACCACTTAGGAATAATGATCAATGACAAAATGTACAATGAAAATCATTTTATTGTTTTCTTTTAGAGTCTTAGTAAGATACAGTTATGTTACTCATTCTATTTTTACTTTCAAATAGCTGAGTCCACTCTGATTCTGTTGATATATGTGTGAATTCTCCTTATACTTGCGTGTATATTGTGAAGTGTCTCGCCAAGCCCTGTATTGCCTCTGGCAGAAACAGTGAAGGACGTATTTTGCTTGATGACATCGCTCCAGGTGACACCAGCACTACGGTAGAGATCAGAGATACCAGATAAGAAGCAGTCGCTGTTTTTCCTCGTACTTACAAAGAACGTTCATTTCATGAATACTTGAGTAATGTTTAATTTACTGATTTCCATGAAAATATTTTGAAATTGCTTGTTGTTTCATGGGATCATAAATTTTACATCGCCCTGGCACCCGTATAGTGCATGGTCCCGTAACTAGCAGACGAAAATAATGGTGCTACACACGCTGACTCAGTGCCAGGTAACGAAATGCACCACAGCACGAGCATAAAAGGTCCATCTATCAGAAATCTGTTCGTCTCAAAGTCATAACTAACATCATTGATATAATTATTAACACGATGGGCATATTTTTATTGTTTCAGAATAGTTTAAAGTAAGGCTTTTCCTGCATAAGCTGTTTCATTTTGAAATAAACACTTCATTTCGTAATTTACCAATTAGCTAATTCGGCCCCTCGATAATAATCAAACTAACTGCACTGGCAAATAGCGTATCAAATTTTTTATATCGAACTTTCGATATTGTTTTTACCACCTGTTAGCTTTATAATAACCGAGGGGTGATATTAGCTAATTGCTGAATCATTAAATAATGTGTTTATCTGAAAATAAAACAACAGCCTTTGAAGGAAAATGACTTCTTTCAAGAAATTCAGTGGTTGTCGTCCACTACATACAAAAGACTATTGCTCCAGAAAATGCCTATAAAGAGTAGTTGCAGTCAGGGCCTAGCCTTACTGCTGCCTGTCCCCTCCCTAAGAAGTGAAATATTAACGTAAATTAGCTAATCCGGTTGGAAAGTATAATAAGTACACCACCATACAGATTAATTTGCATTGAGGGTCTAACGAACTGCACATTACAGCCTGTGCCAGTTTTCCTCTTCACTGTTTACCGTGGTGACTCTGAGTTATACTACTCTTGAGTAAAGCTATAACATGTTCTTAATAGTTGACTCTTTTTTTCTTAAGTGTTTCTTTCAACCAAATAGGTTTTCTAAACATTGTTTTTTTTTCTTTAAGACTGTATGTACGTGATTATCTAAAGAATGGGAGCTTTACTTATAATATGTACGAACTGCAGAAATGTTTCATATACTTTAGAAATGCGAGTAAATCTTGGAATAGTCCGTTAGAAAAGTCTTTCGTATTAAATATCACTACCGATGATGATGCTGATATTTGGTTTGTGGGGCGCTCAACTGCTTGATTAACACCGCCCGTACAATTTCCCAGTCTATTCACTGTCCAGTCTCGCCACTTTCCCCGAATGATGATGAAATGAGGAGGACAACACAAACGCCCAATCCACGGACGGAGAAAGTACCCGAGCCGACTGGGAATCATTACCGAGTTTGAAGTTGCTAGCACGGTGCAAAGATACCCAGTGCACTATTCTCGTTTGCTAGGGAAGTCACATATTTGGCTGCATAGTAAAAGCGCACCTCCGTGCTGTATTTTTAGTACAGAGTTCTGGTGCCCAATCAGGTAAATGGACAGTTACAGTATACGTTCTCTTGGTCATATGAATGAGCTCGTTAACGTACTCTTCCGCCGACCCTGTGGGCAAGGCCGTACGTTGCTTCTTTTGCGTAGACACCACTTGGGGTGACATGCTTCTGTTTGTTAAGTTCAGATGCGTCTCTAGTGTGTTTTGCCGAGGTAGCCCTTCTGAGCAGCAACATTTAGGATTTTATGGTGAGATCATTGCTTGCTAGCGAGCTTTGGCGTAATATTGTAGCTGATCATTTTTAAGCTTTGCAGATTTGTTACTTTGTGAGGAGAATTGGACCTGTTGTTCCAATGGAGGCTTTGTTCATTGTACAAGGATCAATATCGATCTTCGATTAAATCATCCTCGGGTATAGATCACGGTTCATGCTATTTTTCCTCTCATTTAACATCATCACGTGGACCTGAGAATACATGGAGCCTCATGTACTGTTTTAATTAATACGTGGTACCGTATTCCCATCATGGCTCCTTGAAAAACGTGTGTTACTTTGTTCGTGAACTATCCTGCACATTTAATGTATACTAACAGGAATTCATTTCAGGTTTATCTTTAATTATTTCATCATTAAGCCGTTTACGTTTTTCTTGCTCAGCTATCATGTTCCCTTGTATCCATTCTCTACGTCCGTAGTTGATGCGAGCGCAATTCACTAATACGTTCGACCTTAGCAGATCTACTATCGTCGTAAACTGCGATTGGTAAACAAAATTTTTCTCGCTTTGAACGCAAGTTACAGACAACATAAGGTACATTTCAGCTACACGTAACTTAGAGGCACGTGGTGCAATCCTGAATATGTAGAGTGTGGCATTTCTGGTCCGTGCTTCTAACGGATAGTTATTAGTCCATACAAACTGCAGTCTGCATCAGATTGTGTTGGAATGATTGATCTTCTTGCTCTAATTTTGCATTACCTAAATACATATTAAAGACCCCGCAAAATTTTCCTTTGCGTTAACAAGTATTACGTTAATAACAGTTCGCGTTATTGTTCATTCTTCGGTCAAAATTTTATATAACAAGAGTCATATTTAAAGAGTGTTAATACAGAGGTCATAGCAGTTAAGTACTCAGGTTAAGATAAAAAAAACGCAACAAGGGGCTTAAAGCTGTACAAATTTCACAAATCTTGCAGGCTGCATTTTTGTTTTTGCGTTAAATAAATTAAATGTCGTATGACTAGGGTCTCCCGTCGGATAGACCGTTCGCCGGGTGCAAGTCTTTCGAGTTGACGCCACTTCGGTGACTTGCGCGTCAATGGGGATGAAATGATGATGATGATTAGGACAACACAACACCCAGTCCCTGAGCGGAGAAAATTTCCGACCCAGCCGGGAATCGAACCCGAGCCCTTAGGAAATTTAATCGTTTATTGCATTAACCTGATTTGCAGACATATGCTTAATTCTTAGACTTCTGAAATGTAGATCTTCTGCTATGCCTCAATTGGAGTTATTTAATGTGCATTGTACAAAAAAATCTGAGTGAGAACTTTTCGTGGTCTATCGGTTCTAGGCGCTCAGTCCGGAATCGCGCGACTGCTACGGTCGCAGGTTCGAATCCTGCCTCGGGCATGGGTGTGTGTGATGTCCTTAGGTTAGTTAGGTTTAAGTAGTTCTAAGTTCTAGGGGACTGATGACCACAGACGTTAAGTCCCATAGTGCTCAGAGCCATTGGGAACTTTTCGGACGCACCTGGTGAAATTATTCACTTTTTTATTTGTTGAAAGTCAAACACCATACGGACAATCTATTAGGCGGCAAGGACTCATCACCATAACAGATCCTCTCTCCATGAGGAAGGTAAAAGTGCACAAAACAGAAACAAATCTACTGGCAGGCACTTTGCACAACATTACGCTATCTTACGTAACATACTCGTATGGGTTTACCTTCTGCTGTTTACTGTAATGTCCTTTTATACAGCAATATACTACGAAACCGATACTATGAAACTTTTAATGTAGATTACAATTATCAAACAAACTTTCGTTTATTTCGTAATAAGCGTTAGATAATGTTGAGCAGAGTTGAATTTAAAGGTTCTGAGTCTACGTCTTTGGTATGGTACAGTTTACACCCATAGTGGTTTTCTCGTTGTTTGACGCGTATAAAACTTGTGGGCTAAAAGCAGTCAGCGTAAAAGCGAGAGAAGTTGAGCGCCGCGGCGAGACACGGCTGCGCCTTCCAAGAAGGAGGCGAGGGAAACTTCTGCTAACTTGATAAAATGGATTGGAACTTGTCTTATTAGAACTTATTCGTCGGATAAGGGAGCGTCTTTAGAAACGTGTTCTGGGCATAATGCAAGGGTGCGATATCGGTTCAGCGGAGAGTGCTCCGCAAAAAACATCTAGCCGTGGGGGAGCTGATACGGCTCCGTGGCAGGCTGCACACGGCGAACCGTACGATGTTCCCTCATGATCGCTTTTTCTACATATATCTTTACTATGTACACATAATTTACGTTTCGGCACTGGACCACGCGATGTACGACAAAACAAGTTTTCAGAGTTTGTTTTCGCTTATTTGGTGCCCATATCAAAAAATGATTCAAATGGCTCTAAGCACTATGGGGCTTAACATCTCAGGTCATCAGTCCCCTAGACTGAGAACTACTTAAACCTAACTAACGTAAGGGCATGACACACATCCATGCCCGAGGCAGAATTCGAACCTGCGACCGTAGCAGCAGCGCGGATCCGGACTGAAGCGCCTAGAACCTCTCGGTCACAGCGGCTGGTGGTGCCCATATCACGTTTATTCTCCCGGACTGGTTATTTTCAGTTCGTTAGTGTATTTGTTCCGGTCTTCCTGGATTTTTCCGCCAGGCCAGATGTTAGATTGTAAATTTTGTGTCAGGTATGTCAAGTTGTATTACTCCTGCTGTCTTCATGACCTTGTTCTCGACCGATCCCCTTCATTTTTTAAGTTTGAGCTTTGCTACGAATTCCTCAGAAGTACTTGGTGGATTACATTCTTTACATATGCCTATAGAACTCCTTGCAGCGTAGGTTTCGTATCCGATTAAACGGTGGTGCACATCCCTGTTTCTTTATTTGTTCTTAATCTGCATGTTTCTTCTTCATTATATTTAAGACGTAAAATTTTCCTGATCACTTATCGTTACCTGTCTTGGACGTCTTCAGTGTCTCTCTCTCTGTTTAAAATGAGTGTTTCAGCCACATAAAGAGGCTCTGATTTGATGATATCGTACTGCTCAGTTACCATTCCTTGGACCACACCAATGTAACGCACCTTGTTCCATTAATGGAATATTGGTTGAACCAATCACAGGCTTACGAAGATACTGCAAAAGATCGTGTCTTCGATAGTAGTTGACGACGTTACGTGTGCAGTGTATTACGAAGTCATTGTGACAAACGTCTAGGGGTGATAGATCGCGTCATGCGGAACAACTTTTGTTACAGATTAAAAGTTCACTGACACTTCGCGGAGATGGCTGGCGTCCTCTATTAGTCGTCGAATCAGGGATGGAAATGAAATGAGCGTTTGGCGTCATTGGCCTGGAGGCCTCTTACGGGGCAGGTCCAGCCGTCTTGGTGCATAACATTCGACGGCACATAGGGCGACCTGCGCACCGGATGGAAATGAGATGATGATGAAGACAACACAACACCCAGTCCCTGAGCGGAGAAAATCCCCGACACAGCCGGGAATCGAACCCGGGCCCCTTAGGACAGCAGTCCGTCACGCTGACTATTCAGCTATCGGGACGGATTGACTCAGGAATGACGAGATTTCACCGAACTAGCAGTGTCTTCTAACCAGGTGCACTGCGTGCTACTTGACGCCGAGTGCACCAGACTCGATTAAAAGTTAACAACGGTTAAATCGTATTAGCACTGTTCAAAGCAAAATTCTGGTGCACGGATCTCGATCAAAGTTAAACGAGGGAGTTGACGGTGGTTAAATCTGACCGTGGCTCACGCCCAGTTTTCTCGAGATGACCAGGGTTTGACACGGTCCAGTCAAAGTAATGTGACCACCGTTTGTGTTGAAGTCTACATGCAATAATAGCTCACTGACGGCAGAAGGCAGCGCTAGCACTGGAGAGTATAAAAAGTGGTCACGGGAATGTGGGAAACAGTGCAGTCGTTATCGTAATACGGAAATGAAGCAATTTATCTGACATTCAGAAGGCATGACCATTGGCTTTTGGGCCAAGGGTGGAAGCGTTTCAAAAGCGGCTACGTTTTTGAGTCGTTTGCGTGCCACCGTGGTTAAAGTATACCGTACATGGCAAAATGGCACTAATCAAACCCAAGGCGAGGCAACTATGGTGGCCATGGGCCGTAGATGACACGGGCGAACGACGGCTGCGGAGATGTGTACGGGTGAATAGATGTCCAACTGTTGAGCAGTTGACTGCCCAGGTGAACAAAGGGGCTACCAACAGGGTCTCCTCAAGGACTGTTCAGCGTACGTTGTTGCGTATGGACCTCCGCAGCAGTCGCCTATTCCATGCACCCATGCTGACTGTTATACATCAGCGACGGAGGCTGGAATTTGCCCGCCTGAACGTCCACTGAGTGGTGGCAACTGGACTTTTCTGATGAATGGCGTTTTATGCTCCATCGGACAAAAGGCTGTTGTCGCGTGCGTTATGAAACGTATGAAATCAAAGGAGTCCAGGCCGGCCGAGGCAGCATTATGGTCTCGGGAATGTTTTCGTGGCATTCCCTGGATGGTCTCGCCATTCTGGAAGGAACAATGGATGAACACAATTATGCATCTACTCTTGGGGACACGTCCATCCCGACAGCTGTTTATTTTTGCTGGCCACGATGGCATCTACCAGCAGGACAATGCAACGTGTTACACGGCTAGCAATGTACGTGCATGATTCTAAGTTCACCAGTATGGGTTTACTGTATTCCTCTGGCCACCAAACTCCCCAGATTAAATTCAATCGAGAATCTGTGGGAATAAATCGGCCTGTTTGCCCCATGGGTTGTCAACTGAGAAACCCAGCATAGCTGACCAAGGGGCTCGTGTCAGCATGGCTCCAAATCCCTGTGGGTAGCTTTCAGAACTTAATCGACTCTCAAAGGTTGTTACTCAGGCTTTTGAAAGATGCATTGGGCCAATACGTAGTAAGTCGATAGTGACTTTTACAAAAAAACGATAAGAACGAATGTGTCTAATGACCGAGTGGACCAATTTCGGTCAAAAAGCAAGATAACTTGTTCAAATGTGTGTGAAATCTTATGGGACTTTAACTGCTAAGGCCATCAGTCCCTAAGCTTACACACTACTTAACCTAAATTATCCTAAGGACAAACACACACACCCATGCCCGAGGAAGGACTCGAACCTCCGCCCTGACCAGCCGCACAGTCCATGACTGCAGCGCCTAAGACCGCTCGGCTAATCCCGCGCGGCGCAAGATAACTAAGATTCCGTGACCACGGTTAAAAGTAAATTGCGTTTAAAATGCCTCTGCAGAGGATCAACATTAATAACCGGTCAGAAACTGTCATCAGCCAGCCGAGCATTTGACCGCTGTTAACTCTTGAGTATTGCAGTGTAAGGCGCCATGAAGATACAAAGATAATCATACAGATATAAATTTGCACACGGACGCCTATATACACAAGTTTTTCAGACAGTCTCGGGTGAGTGGCGTCATTGTTACATACTCTCAATTTCGTCAACAAGCAGAAGTGTGTTTATACTGCACTATTAGGCCGTTCTTTTGTGTTTGGCGAAATGGAAACCAAAAGTATCCGATCATTATTAGGCGTTTAACAGTATATCGACTGCTACGTTAACTTTGGTTCATTCATAGTTTAGAACTTTAGCACAAGCTGAGGTCGTGTGATTTTTACCTTGTGCCTTGTTAGATTTATTTATCTTACCTAAATGTAAAATTGTTTTAGCGTCTACCCACGTTCTTTATGACTGCATTACTGACAGAAATTTTGAAAGACCTTACGAAATACCGGGACTATACCGCGGTTTCATTAAATATATTTTCAGTACGCTATTCATTAATGCAGAAACTTTAACGGTCTTATTATTTAATCGCAATATTATACATATTCGTTTTATGTAGTAAATAAGTGAGACATAATCCCAAAACACTATCTTCCTTAAATTCTCTTTTTATGTTACTTTATATCTTCGTGACTGAAAATACGTTTTTTATGCTTCTTAATCACCAGTATATTTGACTGTTCGTAAAATGTGTGTTATTCATAAATAGTTGGGACAAGTGCCAACAGGTGTTTATTACCATCATTTATATGGGACCCCGCTAAGTTCTTTTCTCCTTATCATAGATCTAGCAGTGGCAATTATTCCTGTAGACCAGAGTGACGGCCAATTTAAAGTAATCAGAATTCTGCTCATCAGCGAAACATGGTTACTCCGATAAGTAGGAAATTAATTCATTAATTTGTTGTAACAACCACTGCTGTTTCTTTCGACAGACGAGACCTCTCTTCAGACTTGCTGCTATCATAATCTTCAAAAGGATTTCCCTTTCCTCAATCACTCCAGCACGTCACGACTTAAACGGTCAACGAATAGCAATTCTTCCTCAGCGCCATCCATAAATATCAGCGCCGCCTTCTCAATACTATATGCTTGTAAAACCCAGGTTCGAATCCTGCCTCGGGCATGGATGTGTTGATGTCCTTAGGTTAATTAGGTTTAAGTAGTTCTAACTTCTAGTGGAGTGATGACCTCAGATGTTAAGTCCCATAGTGCTCAGAGCCATTATTGAAAATCCAGGTCATCTCGCGAAAACAGTTCGTGAGCCACGGTCAAATTTAACTGCTTTCAAATTCCTCGTTTAACTCTGATCGAGGCTAGCGTACCACAATTTTGCGTTGAACATGGTTCAATGACAACTAGACCGCGATTAACTTTCAATAGTGTTGAGACAATTAGTGCCATTGTCGAATGCCTTTAGCTCTAGGAAGTGCTGTGACCTAGTATCGACGGAAATCACGGCGCCTAGTTGTCGATGAACTGCATGCTTTGAAACACATACCTCAAAACGCCATCCGCATCTGCGTTATCGCCATGTCGAGTCCACGCACACTGAGACGAACGAGCGACCGAGTTAGCTGCGGCAAGGTGGTCACTACCGTCAATCACATGAACAGCAACTGAAACCTGGCGACAAGATGAAATTTTTTGTTCGATACCTAAGTCAAAATTCACTCATAATCTCTGTCTTTACTTGTATTATAGATTATGTGTTCTGAAATTGAATGAATGTTTTTAAATATCGTGTACAGGATTCATTTAGTCTGATTGCACATACACATAGTGTCGTTATAACTAATCTTTCGCTACTTGAGAAGGCCCTCAGGAAAATCGAATGATCGTAGAACAGTGAAACTTTATGGAAGCGTCTGTGAGGACATGCGGAATAGAAATAATGGGTAAACCATTGAAAGAAACACGTTTTAATTTCCACATTAGGGGATAACATTGCTTAAACGTATACCATGTTTACGTTCCAGGTTACCAATGTTGCTCATTGTGTCCGTTATGTGCATTCGCGACAGCCTGGAACCGCAATACACATGATTGTACTATTGCCCGAAACAATGGTGGATCTTGAAGCGCCCAACAGTCGTGACACAATTCGTACATTGCTTCAAGATTGCACATTGCGTCCAGCATTCTCAGCCATCGCAACGGTAACTTCTTCAACAATTGTCGGCCTCTCCAGGAGCAATTCCTAAAATAGCCACTTAATTCCAACTTACGAATCATGTTCTTCAACCTTGGTGCGGAAAGAGATACTCTCTACATTCCTTTAGTGCATCGATACACGCGAAGAGTACCACTACTATTGCTGCTGTTTTGATAAAATTGCCTTACAAGTGAGCCCTGCTCACCTTGTTCAGACCTATGTTGACTGTCTGCAACTGTAATGCACACTGGTGCTCGTGTTTCAACCCCACGTCGCCGTACCAGTATTGCCACCTAACGGCAAGTCATGACACTAACTCTACTAACAACACAAACTTGCAGTTCACATTCCGAACATCAGTCCCATGATGTTTGATACTCATACAGTAAATGGTTCGTCTGTACTGGTTGAAGTGACGAAAGTTTAATTATAATCACCCTGTACACTGCAGAAACGTAACCGCTATTACCTGCCGAAACACAGAGAAAACATGCCAGACGGGTCTTAAATGAGGCTCCCTGATATATCGAGTGTAAACGTTGCTGCAAATGTTAAAATCGTATGTTATTCGGAGGTTTCGTGGAGTTGCGGTCCATCAAACCTGCGGTTCGGTAGTTTTGATAACTACGAACATGACGTAGTAAATGGCAGGATTACCGGTAGTAATAGTAGCATGGGTAGCGAAAGTTTTTCTTTTTTTTCGTTTGATCTTATGTTTTGTACATAATTACCTTAGTAGAACTGCACACCATTCAGTGTTACTTCAGTGTGTATATTATTACCTTACAGAATATAAATTGCATTTTATAAGTTATAAAAATTACTTGATCGCTCAGCTTCTGAGCTTTTATGTAACCAAAGCAACTACTTTTGATGCAAGTGCAGTTTACATGTACAAATATTAAAAAGGTATATAATTATTGTTGTTTTTTTGTTGTCAATAGAACGTTCATCATGATCAATGTCAAGAGTTTCTTGTTATTATTGATAAATGCAAAATTTTTTACAAACAACAGACACATGTTTTGTACAAGTTCAACGAAGTATTGAAGCGATGTTTGATACATTTTTGTTTTGCATTTTTTTTTAAATTTTACCCTTCTTTTTGAAGAAATGATGTTTTGTAGCGTTACATGGTAAATCTGTATTGTTTACTTTATTTTTTACTGCAACATCCCTCCGTTTTGATACAGATCAACAGTTTTCAAAAAACCTGAATTTAACACTGACAATTTCAGTTTAGCTAAAAATACTCTTTATTTTTACGTAAGAGACAGGAGCATATCAAAGTAGAACAAAATGTTCCGTAAGTTACGCAGGCCTTTTTATATCGTCACTCAGTTTCTAGACGGTTAACTGCCTATGATTTTTAGGGACATCTATTCAGACACTGATCGCATACTTAAAGACTGTGATCGCTATCAGGTAACGCCTGATAGGTGTGCAACACACTTAACGTACAGGTATCGTGGGCACGACCTTAACTGACCGAAGATACTAAGAAAACGTATGATAGTATACGGTAGCCTACCGCAGTTTTGCAACTCTGCTCACAAATATAAGAATTAGGAGAGCGTGAGAAAGACGTTGCATTTTGGTTGAAATCATACGCACACTCTATGTACGTGGTGTAAACGACATGAATTTAATGAAACGAGCAGCGAATGAAGATGGCGGCAACAAGTAGAGCGAGATAAGGGAACAAACCTGATGCTCCGCGCTGTGGGCTGGAAGTCGGTCAGCCTTTGTTATGGAGCGAGGTGAGTGCCGAAGCGACCTCTGACGCAACGAGGAGTGGAGGGGGTGGGCCTGCGGTGATTACGCGGATTTACGGCGGGTCGACATGGCGATATTAGCCCGGCACAAAGAGGCGCCACCTCGAGAGCCGCGGATATTGCGACTGCGGCGCCGCCGAGTGACAGCCGCGGACTGTAGCTGCTCTCTGGACATCATCAGAACTGCGAGGGCCTGGCGCCCGAAGCCCGGTTGCCTTTCGGGAGCCAGCAACAGAACAGCGGGTTTGAGTCCGGCATGAATCATCATTAACCATTTGACATCCACTGTCGAAGAAAAGTCTCCTCCACTCTTACTGACTCATTAATCTTCATCTACATCTACGTGATTACGCTGCTATTCACAATAAAGTGCCTGGCAGAGGGTTCAATGAACCACCTTGAAGCTGTCTCTCTTCCGTTCCACTCTCGAACGGCACACTGGAAAAACGTGCACTTAAATTTTTCTGTGCGAGTCCTGATTTCTCTTATTTTATCGTGATGATCCTTTCTCCCTATGTAGGTGGGTGCCAACAGAATGTTTTCGCAATCGGAGGAGAAAACTGGAGATTGAAATTTCATGAGAAGATCCCGTCGCAAGGAAAAACGCCTTTGTTTTAATGATTGCCACTCCAATTGACATATCATGTCTGTGACACTATCCCCCCTATTTCGCGATAATACAAAACGAGCTGCCCTTCTTTGTACTTTTTCGATGTAATCCGTCAGTCCCACCTGATGCGGATCCCACACCGCACAGCAATACTCCAGAATTGGGTGGACAAGCGTGGTGAAAGCAGTCTCTTTAGTAGACCTGTTGCACCTTCTAGGTGTTCTGCCAATGAATCGCAGTCTTTGGTTTGCTCTACCCACAATATTACGTATGTGATCGTTCCAATTTAGGTTAATAGTAATTGTAATCCCTAAGTATTTAGTTGAATTTACAGCCTTCAGATTTGTGAAACTTATTGCGTAATCGAAATTTAGCTGATTTCTTTTAGTACTCATGTGAATAACTTCACGCTTTTTCTTATTCAGGGTCAATTGCCACTCTTCGCACCAGCTATATGCACCCACATCGCTGCTGCATGTTTCCCAATCTCTTCTACACGCGTTTCGTTACGTCGCATGTCGATGTTGTTTTTTTTTTGTTTTTGTTTTTTCTTTTTTTTTTGTCTTGGAATCCAGCTTCCTTGGTCCATCAACTATCCATTCCGATGAAGTGTGGTATCGTCACGATATAGATACACTGATCCCATATTTTTTCGTATTTATGTAATTTGAATGTGAAAGAACCAATAGTCTTGGTTGCAAAAATGGAGTTTTCATTTTATTTATCCTTCAATGACGCGTGTCGCCTTGTACAAGGCATCTTAAGACTGGCTTAGGAGGAAGAAAGTGCAACCATTCATATAAACAGCATGACCCCGATTTAGCAAAACTGGACAAGCCAGAAAAACATAAAACAACTTACTGGCGAAATATCTCGTTAATCACATACAAATGTCCGAGCAGAAAACAGCCTTGGTTAGAATATGAAAGAACGTTGTGCAGTGTCCCATAAGATAAGAGAAGATTAAAATATATCGGAATATGGCAGACAAAATGTTTAGAGGCCAGTAAATTGTCTGATGTACTAAAGGTCCAAAACGCACTCAAACGAAATGTAAAAATATGTATCAACAACTTATTGATATAGAAGATGTTAAGAACATGGCAAACAGCGCCTAAAACACATGAAAATCGCAGCAGGTAGTTGCCTGTGTGGCATTCTTTTGTGGGGCATCTTAACGCTTATTTTGCAGGAAGTTGTTTTAATTTTGTTGCCATTCCAATTTTAGTAAATCGGGGTCATGCCATTTATATGAAATGTTTTTCTTTTTTTCTCGTGGGCCAATCTGAAGATACCTTGCATAAGGCGAAACCCGTCATTGGAGGATAAATAAAAAATGAAAATCAGTTTTGAAACCAAGACTGTTCGTTCTTTCATGTTGTTACTATAGGCTGCTACATCACAGTGCCACGGATTTGTTTATTCCTGAAGCACACAAAACCGGACCTAGATCTGCCAAAATACATTCACCAGATTTAAAAATAGTGTAAGAAATGTGACAATGTGCTTTCTACTTCTCTTAATCTGTTAAACATAAAATAACTTCAATCATAATCCAGAGTTAACGCATCCTTCTCACGTGCGTCTGCCTAGTGTCGTATGTTCAGCGGCCTCGGCTACAATGTTAGCTGTGGAGAGCTAACTACTGGTGAACAGCGTTCAACAGCGGCGAAGAACACGACCATAGCGTGGTTATTGACGGGAAGATTCAAAGAAACAAGCAAAAATTGCAGTAATACACACTTAGGCGACAAAAGTCATGGTATAGCGATACGCACATATACGAATGGCGGTAGTACCGCTTACACGAAGTATAAAAAGGCAGTTCATTGGCGGAACTGTCATTTGTACTCAGGTGATTCAAGTGAAAAGGTTTCCGACGGGATTATGGCCGCACGACGCGAATTAACAGACTTTCAATGCGGAAGGGTATTTCTAGTTAGACGCGTGGGACACTCCATTTCGGAAATAGTTAGGGAACTTAATATCCCGAGATCCACAGTGTCAAGAGACTGCCGAGAATACCAAATTTAAGGTATTGTCTCCCACCACAGACAACACAGTGACCGGCGGCCTTCACTTAACAGCCGACAGCAGTGGTGTTTGCATAGACCCGTCCGTGCTAACAGACAAGCAACACTGCATGAAATATCCGCATAAATCAATGTGGGACGAACTTATCCATTAGGAGAGTGCTGCGAAATTTGGCATTAATGGGCTGTGGCAGCAGACTACCTACGCGAATGCCTGTGCTAACAGCACGACACTGTCTGTAACGCGTCTCCTGTGCTCGTGACCATATCGCTTGGAACCTAGACGAGAGGATGACTATGGCCAAGTCAGATGAGTCCCGATTTTAGTTGGTAAGAGGTGACGGATGCACCACGTAGACCCCGACATATTCATGGACCAAGGTTGTCAACAAGGCACTGTGGAAGCGGGAGGTGGCTGCATAATGGTGTGGGTTGTGTTTACACGGAATGGACTGTGTCCTCTGGCTCAACTGAACCGATCATTGACTGGAAACGATTATGGTCGGCTACTTGTAGACCATTCATTGACTTCATGTTCCCATACAACGATGGAATTTTAATGGATGACAATGTACCATGTCATCGGGCCACAGTTGTTCGTAACTGGGTTGAAGGACATTCTGTACAGTTTGAACGAATGATTTGGTCACCCAGATCGCTCGACATGAATCCCATCGAACTTTTTTGGGACATAATCGAGCAGTCAGTTCATGCACAAAATTCTAGACTGGCAACAAATTTGCAATTATAAACGGCTGTAGATGCAGCATGGCTCACCATTTCTGCAGCGGACTTCCAACGATTTGTTGATCAATGCCTCGTCGAGATGCTGCATTACACCGGGCAAAAGGAGGTCCGACACGATATCAGAAGTTATCTCATGACTTTTGTCACTTCATTGTGAAATAATAATTCCCGCGAGTAATATATGAAAACGAAATAACTGGGTAAAATGGACAATTGCACAGGAAAGCAAGCCGTATGAAACGGAAAAATAATATAGATGGCAAGTGTTGTAATGATGGTGGTGAAGGTCTGGCAACCGCTGGTGGATGTTGCGGCAGCAAGTCTCGTTAGATTGGCTAAAAGCGTGCTCTGCAACCAGCGTGAGGCTCACCCCTCTAGTTCTTTCGTAGCCCTAAAGTAATTTGGAATCGAGTGTAGTGGGAGAGTGTAACGACCTTAAAGGGGTGCCTAGCCCAGCACCGCGGCGTTGTTGATCCTGGCGCAGGCCTCCGGAAGAGAGGAGGGAGAACGCTATTTGGGATGCGGCGAACTTGTTCGTGGTCCGGGAGCAGACAGAGCGTCAGCTAGACCTCTGGCTACCTCTACGGTCTGTCTACAAACTGAGAAGTGAGCTGTGGAGTCCTCACTCCGCAGCCGGCCGGAGTGGCTGAGCGGTCCTAGGCGCTTCAGTCCGAAACCACGCTGCTCCTACGGTCGCAGGTTCGAATCCTGCCTGGGGCATGGATGTGTGTAATGTCCTTAGGTTAGTTAGGTTTAAGTAGTTCTAAATTCTAGGGGACTAATGACCTCAGATGTTAAGTCCCTTAGTGCTCAGAGCCATTTGAACCATTTGAACCACAAGCTTGTACCGACCATTTGGCGGCGCGCATTTTCAATCAGTGGAGTCGCATTTCGCAGACATGCTCGGAGAGAGTTTATTTTCCACTAAATGTGTTAACACTGTACGAAGTAAAGAAAACAGTAACTGTGCCCTCTAAAAATTATTTTAGCATTGACACTTCGGTAGATGCACTTCAAGACAGGGAACAAAGTTACCCATTTAGCTCTGGACACACGCGCACCTTATACATTTTTCAAATATGGAACTGTCATCGGTGTATTCTGCAACTCCTTCACTACGTTTTCGTGTTAGTTCCAATTAGGACAACAAATTTTTTGAGAAGATTTACAGAAAGTATGGGAAAATGTACTTCCTGATGATGTCAGCGAATTTTCAAGAAGCGAGAAACTTTATTGCTCTTGAAGCTAGGTGTTTAGGGTACCAGTAAAACCCAAAAAACCTGTGCACCGAAATGCGGTTTTTCAGAGGATCATTTCTCGGGTTCCATTAATCACACAGATAAGAAGTCAAGTGTTTTGGTTAGCCCTTGACCTACCGAACATTTGTATAACAGTCGGAGGAACGGGCTTACTGTAGTTATCCTATAGTAAGGGGGAAAATTTAAATATTACACGCTTCCTTCAGCCCATGCAGACTAAGCAAATCGTTTCATTCTTCTGCATTGTGTTTGCTCTAGAGAAAAACTTTAGACGGCTTATAAAAGCAGCATTTGTTCAGGGCAGTTTCTGAGAAATCCCCGAAAAACGACGATTTATGGGTACGAAAAGTACAAATTGTGGGGATGGCCACATCCATATTTTACATTCATCGAAAATCGTCGGAATTTTTACCAGTTTTGAAATTTTTTCTCGGTATCATTTGTTACCGAGATCCAGTGCTTAAAAGTTACTGTAAGTACCCAGAAAACCGCAAAAAACAGGTTTTAACAGCTTTTGCGCCGCAAAATATAAACATATACAATGTTTCAGAATTTAACTATAAATTATTTAGACATTCATCTAGAAAACTGTTTTCCCGTTTTCGAAGCCGCGCGTGGTGGCTGTGCGGTCTGGGCGCCTTGCCACGGTTCGGGCGGTCCCCTCCCCCCCCCCCCCCTCCCCACCCCACCGTCGGAGGTTTGAGTCCTGCCTCGAGCGCGCGCGCGTGCGTGTGTGTGTGTGTGTGTGTGTGTGTTATCCTTAGCGTAAGTTAGTTTAAGTTGGATTAAGTAGCGTGTAAGCCGAGGGACCGATGACCTCACCCGTTTGGTCCCATAGGAACCACCACCACCGTTTTCGAAAATCTGTACCAGTCATCAACGTACAGCCGAAAAAACATAATTTTTGGATCCCCAAGGAACCAACTATGGGGTTGGCCACTTCCATAATTTCTACTCATGGAAAATCGCTGAAATTTTTGCCATGTTTCTACTATGATGTTTTCGGAGAATCGTGAAACTTTTCGATATGATTGTATGTTCCTGAAATCCAAAGGTTTAAAGTTACCGTACTTCCGCACATAAAATATATATTAACTGCCGAAACCTTACTGACCTACAGAATTATTTTTTTTTTTATAAGCAATACACTCTGATGCAACAGAGAAAAGAAGGGAACGAGCGGGAGAAGATCCCGTTTGAGCACAAAAAGGCGAGTGTATTCCTCTTTAAAAGACTTTTACAGAAAAGTGTCTCAATCCTCATTCCAACTTTGTTGTACTACAATATTATCAGGTGTACCGCTCTCTTCTCATCCGCATCTGACTGAATGACTTACACCGATTTTATGCAGATCTACAGTATGCATTGACAGAATAGAGAAAGAAAGAAAGAAAGGAGAAACTCGGAAAGGAAATTATAGTTCAGTGAGAAGAAATGAAAACCTTGAGGTTCGCCAAAAAGACTGTAATTCCGTCAGAGACAGCAAAAAGGACTTGGAAGTGTAATTGAACGGAATGAACAGTGTCTTGAAAGGAGGATAGAAGATGAACATTAAAAAACCAAAACAAAGTTAATAGAATGAAGTCGATTTAATTCAGGTGAGGCTGAGGGATTTAAATTAGGAAACGAGGCACTTAAAATAGTAGAAGAGTTTTGCTGTTTTGGCTGTAAAATAATTTCGATAAGCGAAGTAGAGAGAATATAAAATGTAGACTGTCAATTGCATGAAAAGTGTTCCTGAAAAGAGAAATCTGCCGACATAGAATACAAATTTTAAGTGTTAGGAAGTCTTTTCGGAAGGTCTTTATATGGAGTGTAGCGTTGCATAGAATTGAAAGGTGGACGATTAACGGCTTGGACAGTAAGAGAAAAGAAGCTTTTGAACTGTGGTGTTTCAGAGAAATCTGAAAATTATATGGGTAGATCATTTAACTAAGAAGGAGATATGAACAGAATTGGGGAGAAAAGAAATTTGTGGTATATGTTGACAAAAGGAAGGAATCTGTTGAGAGAACAAATTCTCAGACACCAAGGAATCGTCAGGTCAGTATACTATTTGAGGCAAGTGTGAGGGGGGGGGGGGAGGAGTAAAAATCGTAGAGGGAGACCAAGAGAGGAGTACAGTAGGCAGGTTTAAATGCATATGGCTTACAGCAGTTATTCGGAGATGAAGAGGCTTGCAGATTATAGCACAGCGTGGAGAGTTGCATCAACCAATCTTCGAACTAAAGTCTACAACAACAGTACAGTGTACCATCCATGTCCCTTTATAATACGTATCATGCTTTCACTAGGTTTCATATAAGTATTTTCCGTCCTCGAATGTCAGGGAAAAGCTGATAAGCAAGACCGGCTAGTGTCATGTCCCCTTTCGCAACCAATAGCACAAAACTGTGTACGTGACAGTTATATTGGCAGGCTGTATTCCTAGAATTACTAACATTGCTTCTACTGGTGTTGTACTAAGTTCTCTCGTAAATCGCGGAAGCTCCCTTCGTTACATACTGATAGCGCAGGTGCTGGGCCCACACGCCTGCTGCTAATCAATGGCAACGAACGTGGCACTAGGCAACAAAAAAAAAAAAAAACATCGACAAAATAGTAACTACTGCAGTCGGATGAAATGAAAAACAAATTCACAGCGGAAACCATCACAGAGGGTAGCAACTATCTGCATCTGAAATGTAATGCAGTTGGGAAATGCAGTAGTGGAGGGGGTAGAGTTTTAGCAGTCGCGGGTTGTTGCTGCGGCTACGTGCCTCGCGAGTCTGTTAAATGAGAGCCTTAACTCACTAGTTCCATCGTAACTCACGCTCCTAAAGTAATTTTGATCATGTTGTATAGAAAATAACTAAAGCAAGGCACGCACACGACAACAGTCTATGAGGTCGTGCTGAAAAATGTCTCCGAATATTTTATATGAAAACTCGAAACTTTTTAAATAAAATAAACGTTATTAACATTCTTCATCTTTATTCTTCATGCCTACATATCTACTTTTTAACATAATCTCGTTGGAGAAGAACACTTCGCTCCTAAAGAGAGACTAGTTTGTTGATACCGCCACTGTAGCATGTTCGAATTTATTGTCGGAACCACAACCTCACCTCTGCTTGCACCACTTCATCACTATCAAAGTGAATTCCCCTCAGGTGTTCTTTAGGTTTTGGAAACAGATGAAAATCGGTTGGAACCAAGTCGGGGCTGTATGGAGGAGGATTGATGACACTGAACCCAAGGCATCGGATTGTTGAAGATGCAACGCTCGCGTGTGGACTGACATTATCATGTTGACGGAGACAGTGCCCAATGTGTGTAACGAACTCTTGGAATACGAAACTCGATTACTGCACGCTGTTTCTCACTCACCCACATAGTTAAGTTATACACTGCCAAATTACAAGTTACAATTCGGAGCCCTCTACCGGCAGAGGGCCGAAAATGTGTCGACTTGAAGAATAAAGATGTAAACTGTTACTAACATTTACTTTATTTAAAAATCTTTGAGTTTTCACATAAAAAAATTCGGAGGTATTACTTTTCAGCACGCCCTCGTGTGTGTACCACTCCAAGCTGCACTGCATTGCTAGACAGGGAATTGATTCTCAGTTATCCCAAACAGCAGGTGCAGCGTTCTTTCGGAAAAGACTAGTTCATTCACCACGAGCGTTGCTATCTCTTCTGTTAACTTCCGTCGGCTGTCACCATGATGCCAACAACTTGGTAATTTTTCTCACGTTTCAATCTGGTAGAAATGTAACAAATATCTGAAGAAGATTACAAGACGTGGACCAACTTTACATACGTGTATATGACACTTATATATATATATATATATATATATATATATATATATATATATATATGAGAGAGAGAGAGAGAGAAGCATATCAACTAAAAAAAATCATAAACTTACCATTCCGTATATCAGAAACAATTTAGCTTGCAAAAATATTCGAAATACGGGATAGCGCTAGACATTTTGCACAGAATGACCTTCATACCAACCAACATGGATTCCGAAAGCTATGGTCATGCGAAACCCAACTGGCATTTCTCTCACGTGATAAACACGCTGGACCCGCACTCGGGAGGACGATAGTTCAAATTCGCGCCCGATCGTACTACGGTTTTGTTTCCCGTGATTACCCTAAATCACGCAGGTAAATTCCGGATGGATACTTTGAAAGGGCATGGCCAGTGTCCTTCCTCGTAACGCGAGCTTGTGCATCATCTCTAATGACCGCGCTCTCGACGGGATGTTAAACTCTCATCTCCCTTCCTTCTCATATAACAGTTTCTGTTTTTGGCCTTCAGCCTTAGTGCAGTGTTTAGCCATCAACAAATGAACTATTTAACCTTCAACATTTACAATATTTACCCATCAGAAATGACAAAAAATAATTTTTAAACGCATTTAAAAGCATATATCTCTTTAAAAAAATTTGAACAGTATTTCTTCACTATTAGCAAAAAAGCTTAATTTCTAAATAATAAAAAATAATTAAATTTTTCAGTTCGTGTCTCCCCGAAATAGAAACGTTTTTTTAGCTAACCACTAAATAAAATTGCGACTGGATATCTCTCTCTGCTTACGGTCAGATTTTAAGATTTCTAACTCAAATGTATGTTATCAGACACTTAAGAACTGCCTTATCATTCTTTCGTAAAAGATCACTAACGCTTCCAGAGAATAGTGCCTAAAGCTTTCTTTGTTCTGCGAGGAATTTATGTTTCTGAAACTTGGAACAAACGAACGCCGAATGACTAATATCTCACACATCTGAATTATTACTATTTCTTAATTGCAGGCGATGTAAATTAGAACGGAAGCCTCCATGACTGAATCTCATCCAAATGATTGTAGAGATAGCTGAGCGGTTTTACTGAAATGTAAAGAAACTAAGGTAAGCGAGTTACGTGGGGTTGAATCCGACCGGAATATTTTGGTTTTTTACGTTTGAAGTTTTCCCACTCTTGAATGAGATTTTCACTCTGCAGCGGAGTGTGCGCTGAAATGAAACTTCCTGGCAGATTAAAACTGTGTGCTGGACCGAGGCTCTAAGTCAGGACCTTTTCCTTTCGCGGGCAAGTGCTCTACCATCTGAGCTATTCAAGCACGACTCACGACCCGTCCTCACAACTTCAGTTCTGCCAGTACCTCGTCTCCTACCTTCCAAACTTCACAGAAGCTCTTCTGCGAACCTTGCAGAAAAGGAGTGCTAGTTCGCAGAAGAGCTTCTGTGAAGTTTGGAAGGTAGGAGACGAGGTACTGGCAGAATTGAAGTTGTGAGGACGGGTAGCTTGGGTAGTTCAGATAGTAGAGCACTTGCCCGCGAAAGGCAAAGGTCCCGACTTCGAGTCTCGGTCCGGCACACAGTTTTAATTTGCCAGGAAGTTTCCCACTCTTCTTCCTGCTGAGACCCGGAATTCCGTTTTTACTTGAAGTCAGAAGTCGGAGAAAGGTAACTGCATTTCCAGGTAAGTCACGGATATAACAGCTTCCTTGGCCAGGTAGTGTGCTGTTTCGTTGTACAGTTTGCTTTCGTGAGCTTTTGTCCGACGCATATAAATATATTTATTTCTTTGAAAGCATGTCGTTACTTCTAGGGATATTTCGATAATTACTGTACTACCGTGTTTTTCCCAGTTCCTGCAGACTATGGTACTGAAAGTACATTTTTAAAAATAAATAATCAAAATCTTTTTGTCTTTTGAAATAAAGAATTGTGGATGATTTTAACAATTGCCACTGATTTCGTTGTTTAAGAAGAAACTGACAATGGAAGCTTATACTGATCGTAATTACCCATTCTTGTATACAAGGAAGCACACCCAGCGCTACCTCCTGATGAGATTCTTGAACTGTCAGGGTTTATATGAAAGCTTCGCTCAAGGTTTCACAGATATACGTACTGCCTGTCAAGCTAAGGTTTTTGCCAATGTTTACACCACCAGAAAGATGCACAGAGGCAAAAAGCCCATTCATATATACGAAGTCTGCTCGTTATGCCACTTTTGGATAGATTTCTCAACTTCTGAAAACTTCTAAAAAAAGTCTGGAGATCGTTACTCAGATGACATACTGTAAGCTATGGATCAAGGCCGTCGAATGGATGTTGGATTTCCAGAATGAATTTTCACTCTGCAATGGAAATCATAGTTAATGCAATACCCTCTCTTGCAGGAGTGCTAGAACCGCAATGTACGCAGGAGAAATTGAAACTTGGAAGATAAGAGAAGGCAGTGTTGAAAGTATCGGTGAAGCACTTGCCTACGAATCGCGAAGGTTTAAGTTCGAGTCGCCGTACAGCTCACAGTTGTAATCTGCCAGGAAGTTTCAGATGCATAATTTCTTGACTTCTGAGAAGCATTTGGTTCAGTACCACAGCTACGCTTGTTTGCGAAAGTACGGTTGTATGGGGTATCAAGCGAAAACTGTGACAAAAATGAGGATTTCTTGGCAGATGAATGTCCATAGAAGTAGAACAAGAGTATTGGGATGTAGTCGAATTAAATCAGGCGATTATGAGGAGAATTAGATCAGGAATTAACGGACAAAGTTAGTAAACAAGTTTTGTTACTTGGACAGCAAAATAATTGACGATGTGTGAAGCAGACAGGATATAAAATGCAGACTAGCAATATCAAGAAAAAATTTTCAGTAAAAGAGGAGTTTGTTTACATCTGATTCAAACTGAAGTGTTAGGGAATCTTTATTGAAGATATTTGTATGGAGTGAAGCCTTGCACAGAAGTGAAACGTCGACGACATGCAATTCAGACTAGAAGGGAATTGAGGCTTTTGGAAGATGGTGCCACAGAAAATGCTGAGGATTAGATGGCTAGATCGAATAACTAATGAAGAGTTACTGAATCGAAATGGAAAGGAAAGAACATTCATGGGTTAACCCAGCTAAAAGAAGGGATCAGTTGGTAGGACATAGCCTTAGCCATCAAGGAATCATCGATTTGGTAATGGAAGGAAGTGTGCGGGATGAAAATTGCAGAGGGAGACAAACGCTTGAATACTGTATGGAGGCTGAAATGGTTGTAGGCTGCAGCAGTTATGTGGATATGATGAGACTTGCATAAGAAAGGCTGCGTTTCACTAGTTTTCAGTAACAAAATCACCACGATTCTTCCACTGAATCTCAGCTTGGAATCTACTTTTCATATTATTTGTTTTATGTGGTCATTCCCCTTTAGGTAGCACTGGATGGTTATTTGTTGATATTTAATGGTAGTTTATGTTTTTAACATTTTTATGCAGCGACAGCAACTGATATTGTTTATATAAGAATATACAGCCTACAGTTGCAGATTAACTTTATCGTTTACCTAGGTTTCAACGTTAGTAATAACGTCTTCTTTAGAACCTGCAAAAAGTTAATATTATAATGTGCTAGTAAATTATATTAGATATGGTCATCCTGTAGGATGCAACGTGTAGTCCTTACATAAATTATTATTTAAATGTTTGCCAAAAGCAAGCCATGTCCTAAGTCAACTTTCAAAAACTTGATGCATAACCTTAAGGTTTTGTCACTTCTATTAAACAAGCTGTAGCAAATTCACTTTAAGCCCGTTGTATGGGCCTCGTCGTGTGACTAGAGACTGCGGACCGCGAGGGCTAATTAATTTTGTTCTTTACTATTATACGTTAATTACAGTATCCAGCATGACTACGTTTTACATGCTACTACAGAGCCTTATACACTGACCAACAAATCTCGTATGAACATCTGTAGGAAAGGTTCTGTTATTACCGAAACTGTAAGGGTCACATGCATTATGAATTATTGTAAACCCAATATAGGCTGGAAGCCTTCGAAGTGTGCCCAATTTTTCAGATACAGTTGATCGTTCAGTAAATTGCCTCTATCTGTAATTAGGTGTGCATAAATTTGTAGTTCCTCAAGCGTGTCGAGTCTATATCCCTTAACTTCATGATGTAGTAGCTCTATGTCACGTAAAGGTTTAGGTGTATGAACCATTTGCACCAGATGTTCCGCAAAGGCTGACCCCCGTGTTCCTACGCCCTTTATTGGAAGATGTTCTTTAAACCTTACTGGTGTAGCTCTGCCTGTTTGACCTATGTAATAACATGGTAGTTTATGTTTTCACTTATTTGTTTCCGATAGTGGAACAAAGGGTAGTGAGTTTCTGCTGCTAGTCTGCCTTCCCTGCTTCTTGGTTTCCAGGACAGAGACAAAACCCCGAGAGCCCAGTGTCCGTCCCAGTTCGGTTGCTTTGTCTCTGGCTGTTGCTTTGCGCCGCGCCTGTTGCGGCGACCCCTCGTTGACCCACTTTCTCAGCGGGTGACGGATGGAACAGCGACCCTTCTGCGACGTGGGACCCCTCCGCCTCACCCAGTAAACCAGACACCGCAGAGCCCTGTGAGACTAGTCACTGTCTGTTCCTCGGGACGGTTTGCCAACTGAAGCCGGCGCAGCGCGGTCCAGAATTTAATAACGCGCGACCGCAGCGCGGCGCCACGAGATTAGACGGCACTAAATTGCGAGTGGCAGCACTGCTGGGCTGCGTCTGAGCCGCGCGCTGGGATTCCCCGGTCCGCGGCCGCCGTAATCCGTGCCGGATGCTAATGCCAGCCGCAGCAGGAATGCGCGCAATAAATACTGCTTTACGGCCGTATTGATCCCTCGGCAGTACGGCGCGCCGCCCCATCGATTAGGCCCTCGGACCATTGCGCAATAGCCGCCTTCCGGTTGTGACACCTTACTGCTGGCGGAGCACTCGCACTGCCTCTGAGGGCGCCACTTTATTTCTCACCAGTATCGCTGTTCAGAAAAAAACGTACTTCTCAACGATTTTTATTTATTTTAGTTTTTTGACAACTTTTTTTCCCTCCATCTTCTTACTGGTTTGATGCAGTCTTCTATGTTTTCCTCCCCTTGTGTAGGCAAACTCGAACTGTGGAACTAAAAGTCGAAGAAGGGTCCACCAACCCCTCGAATGCTGCAAATTTCCCTTTGGGTAGAAGAGAAAACTCGTATGTCTAACAACTTCAGTGGTTCCCAAACTTTTCCTCTGACGGAACACTGAAAATCACTCCAGGCAAATGCCGGGATGGTTCCTTTGAAAGGGCACGGCCGTCTTCCTTCCCTGTCCTTCCCTAATCCTATGACACCGATGACCTCGCAGTTTGGTCTCTTCCCCTAAACAACCCCCAAAACCTGGTCCATGTTTATTTTGAAGGTTAATAAAATTTTAAAAAAGAAGAAAAGCTTTTTTTTATTCAGTAATTAATTCAATTTTAAATCAAAACTAATAAGACAGATATTCTGGTAAAATTTTTAAGAAAACAATTAGTATCGTTAAATGTCGAAAAAGACCTACCAGGTTATTAATAGTTTTTCGTGGAGCACTTATTCACTTCCCGCAGAAGGACCAGGTAGCTTGTAGGATGGCAGAGCTGAAACTAGAGGCAAAAAAGTAAGTTGCAGAAAAGTGCAGTTCGACAAGTAGGATAGCGATACTGAAGATGGCAAATAGTGGAAAAGTAATGTACAATGAAAGGGACCCATGCACTGCTTACTTTATAAGACTTTTACTCTCAGTGGGAAGTGAATTCTACTGGTGAACATGATTGGAGTTTCTCGATCAAAAAGAGATATAATGTCAAAATTTTTACAGTAGGAACCGATCGCGTTTCGTGTAGGTACGTGGAAGATCACACTCATGTAAGTTTTTAGCGTAGACACATACCTTCATTGAATCGATATGGCACCTTCTAAAATCAGACAAGTAGCAATACTATCTCCGTGAATTAAAGACAATAGTATTCGTCATGGCAAATCGGAGAACTACATGTTAATGCAGCATTAACTAACCGCAGTAGCGGCTAAGGAAAGGTTCCAGAACTAGTCTCCTATATAAACAGTAATACACACATTAAAAAATGTTTTGCATCATCCCGGTTCCCAGAACTCCTGAAGATAGACGTTGGCTGTGGATAATTTATCACGGACACAGTCTCTGTGACTGTTCAAAGATGTCACTAACCCGCCCAAAGATGTAAACAACCATGCATGAGCAACGCCTGTTAAACGGAGGGCGTCCGACAGCCGATCAGTTCCAGCCATTCCACCAGGAAGGAGGTACACGACTCGTGTTGTCTGTAGTTCAATTATTCCTAGACGGTCAATTCCGCGGTTCCATCGCGTCCGCATTGTTACTTTGTACCAGGAAGGGCTCTCAACAAGGCAAGTGTCCAGGCGTGTCGGAGTGAACCAAAGCGATGTTGTTCGGACATGGAGGAGATACAGAGAGACAGGAATTGTCGATGACATGCCTCGCTCAGGCCGCCCAAGGGCTACTACTGCAGTGGATGACCGCTACCTACTGATTATACCTCGGAGGAACCGTGACAGCATCGACACCATGTTGAATAATGCTTTCCGTGCTGCCACAGGACGTCTTTTTACGACTCAAACTCTGCGCAATAGGCTGCATGAGGCGGAGCATTACTCCCGACGTCCTTGGCTAGGTCCATCTCTGCAGCCACGACACCTTGCAGCGCGGTACAGATGGTCCCAACAACATGCTGAATGGACCGCTCAGGATTGGCATCACGTTCTCTTCACCGATGAGTGTCGCATATGCCTTCAAGCAGATATTAGTCGGAGACGTGTTTTGAAGCAACCCGGTCAGGCAGAACGCCTGAGACACACTGTCCAGCGAGTGCAGCAAGGTGGAGGTTCACTGCTGTTTTGGGGTGGCATTTTGTGGGGCCGACGTACTCCTGAGGTCAGTTCTCACCATGACATGTCTGATCCTCTGGAATCCGATGATCAAGTCTGTTACAGACTGGGGCCAGGGGTGGATACTTTCGCATTGTTCTTTTCTGTCGTAATGTGTGTTGAGTTTTTGGTGGTGAAATCCCAAAGGGTCGTATATATATTCGACTGGAGTTTCGAATCCCAGAAGATTCAGTCACTATATATACAGGGTGGTCCATTGATCGTGACTGGGCCAAATATCTCACGAAATAAGCGTCAAACGAAAAACCTACAAAGAACGAAACTTGTCTAACTTGAAGGGGGAAACCAGATGGCGCTATGGTTGGCCCGCTAGATGGCGCTGCCATAGGTCAAACGGATATCAACTGCGCTTTTTTTAAATAGGAACCCCATTTTTATTACATATCCGTGTAGTACGTAAAGAAATATGAATGTTTTAGTCGGACCACTTTTTTCGCTTTGTGATAGATGGCGCTGTAACAGTCACAAACATATGGCTCAAAATTTTAGACGAACAGTTGGTAACAGGCAGGTTTTTTTAAATTAAAATACAGAACGTAGGTACGTTTGAACATTTTATTTCGGTTGTCCAATGTAAAAGACGTATCTTTGTGATCTTATAATTTCTGAGAACGCATGCTGTTACAGTGTGATTACCTGTAAATACCACATTAATGCAATAAATGCTCAAAATGATGTCCATCAACCTCAATGCATTTGGCAATACGTGTAACGACATTCCTCTCAACAGAGAGTAGTTCGCCTTCCGTAATGTTGCTGAACAGTTCAGAGAAAATTTGAGTCTCGTAACAAATAAATACCACACTCATACTGCTATAGTTGGTGGGACTTCAACCTTCCCTCGATATGTTGGCAAAAATACTTGTTCAAAACCGGTGGTAGGCAGAAAACATCTTCCGAGATTGCCCTAAATGCTTTCTCCGAAAATTATTTCGAGCAGTTAGTCCACGAACCCACGCGAATTGTAAATGGTTGCGAAAACACACTTCACCTCTTAGCCACAAACAATCCAGAGCTAATAGAGAGCATCATGACTGATTCAGGTAATAGTGATCACAAGGTCGTTGTAGCTAGGCTCAATACCGTTTCTTCCAAATCCACCAGAAACAAACGCAAAATAATTTTATTTAAAAAAGCGGATAAAGTGTCCGAGATGTGGGTCAAATTCAAAGATATAATAGCAACAGCAATTGAGAGATTCATACCTCATAAATTGGTAAGAGATGGAACTGATCCCCCATGGTACACAAAACAGTTCCGAACGCTGTTGCAGAGGCTACGGAAAAAGCATGCGAAGTTCAGAAGAACGCGAAATCCCGAAGATTGGCTAAAATTTACAGACGCGCGAGATTCGGCACGGACTTCAATGCGAGATGCCTTTGATAGGTTCCACGACGAAACATTGTCTCGAAATTTGGTAGAAAATCCGAAGAAATTCTGGTCGTATGTAAAGTACACAAGCGGCAAGACGCAGTCAATACCTTAGCTGCGCAGTGCCGATGGTACTGTTACCGACGACTGTGCCGCTAAAACGGAGTAATTGAACGCAGTTTTCCGAAATTCCTTCGCCAGGGAAGACGAATGGAATATTCCTGAATTTGAAACACGGACAGCTGCTAGCATGAGTTTCTTAGAAGTAGATACCTTAGGGGTTGCGAAGCAACTCAAATCGCTTGATGCGGGCAAGTCTTTAGGTCCAGATTGTATACCGATTAGGTTCCTTTCAGATTACGATGATACAATAGTTCCCTACTTAGCAATCATATACAACCGCTCGCTCACCAATTGATCTGTACCTACAGATTGGAAAATTGCGGAGGTCGCACCAGTGTTTAAGAAGGGTAGTCGGAGTAATCCATCGAACTACAGACCTATATCATTGACGTCGGTTTGCAGTAGGGTTTTGGAGCATATACTGTATTCAAACATTATGAATCACCTCGAAGGGAACGATCTATTGATACGTAACCAGCAAGGTTTCAGAAAACATCGTACTTGTGCAACGCAGCTAGCTCTTTATTCGCACGAAGTAATGGCCGCTATCGACAGGGGATCTCAAGTTGATTCCGTATTTCTAGATTTCCGGAAAGCTTTTGACACCGTTCTTCACAAGCGACTTCTAATCAAGCTGCGGGCCTATGGGGTATAGTCTCAGTTGTGCGACTGGATTCGTGATTTCCTGTCAGGAAGGTCGCAGTTCGTAGTAATAGACGGCAAATCATCGAGTAAAACTGAAGTGATATCAGGTGTTCCCCAGGAAAGCGTCCTGGGACCTCTGCTGTTCCTGATCTATATAAATGACCTGGGTGACAGTCTTAGCAGTTCTCTTAGGTTGTTCGCAGATGATGCTGTAATTTACCGTCTTTAAGGTCATCCGAAGACCAGTATCAGTTGCAAAGCGATTTAGAAAAGATTACTGTATGGTGTGGCAAGTGGCAGTTGACGCTAAATAACGAAAAGTGTGAGATGATCCACATGAGTTCCAAAAGAAATCCGTTGGAATTCGATTACTCGATAAATAGTACAATTCTCAAGGCTGTCAATTCAACTAAGTACCTGGGTGTTAAAATTACGAACAACTTCAGTTGGAAAGACCACCCTGTATATATCGGTATATATACCGGTATATAATGATTGAATCTTCTTGACTTCGAGGAATTCGAAATCCAGTCGAATATAATGTGTGGTTTGATGCCACACCAGTGTACCCTATACTGCCTCTTCATACCTGAATGGCTACTGTGACCTTTGACCATTTGAACCTGTTCACATTAAGAGACTTAACCTGTAGAAATACCTGGAAGTTGAATCGTGATGGCGACGGCGATCTTATCAGTTTTCCTTTCTCTGTCGCGTAGCAAGGTTTCATTATTCCTCATGGTGATCGACCAAAATCGAACGTGAATATTTCGAACTCTTCATATTAGAGAAAATGTGGATGCTACAAATTGTATGGTAAAGAAAATATACAGAAAGTCACCCTGCTTAAAAAACACTCAATGTGGCACTCGGGGAATCATGTTTCATTAAAAGTACTGAAGTCTCTTTTTGGTATAATATTGAACATGACCTTGAATTCGAAAGCAGATTTAGAAGACTATTTTGCAAAAGACTGGCTACAACTATTTTTTCAAGATATCTTCTCTCGACTCTCTCCTTTCAACAAAGGATTGCGTAATTTGTAGCAAATGCAAGCACCACACAGAAAAGTATAATAAACAGCTATAAACAAAACAGCATATGTAGTTTCAAAAATTGGTGAAAAAGGACATAAAGTGGCCAAGTGACACTATGTTGCATTTTTTAAAGCAGTAGCGTAATAGCCCGTAATTCCTTACGTCCTTACCTGCTTACTGGTAAGAGTTGGGGACACTGCGGTGAGCCGAAAAAGTGGGTTGGAAAACGTAAAGATTTGGTTTTCCTTTATAATTTTTACCCCCTAAACATTCCATAATCACCAAACTGACGATTCCTTGATGCGTCAGGAAATGCCGTATCCCTTCTTTTAGTCAAATCGTGCCATAAATTTCTTTTTTCTCCAATTCAGTTCTACTTAATTAGTTATACGATCTAACTATCTAATCTTCAGCGCTTTGTAGCGTCACATTTCAAAACTTTGTTCCTCTGCGTGCCGGAATTGTTGATAGTATTTGTATTCGATGTTAAAATATTTAACTTTTGAAGCAAAGCTTACCTTTTTACAGCCGTCGGCTGTTATTTTCCTGCCCAAGCAGTAAAAGAGTATCGTCTGCATTTAAGTGTTCTTCCAAATCCTTTATGTCTCTGTCAGATTACAATGCTATCCGCAGACCCTGAAAATTTTATTTCTTCCCCCTGAAATTCAATCCGGTCTCAAAATTTCTCGTTAGTTTCCTCCCCCTGGTTGCTCAGTGTACAAGTGAATAAAATCGAGAATATACTACAACCGTGCCTCCCTCCATTCTCAATTAATGCTTTACTTTCATGTCCTACGATTCGTATAGCTGCTGTTTGGTTTATGTACAAGTTGCAAATAGCACTTCGATCCCTGTAGTTTTAGCGACGCAAGAAGCTGGTTACAGTGTAAAGGGCACGTTATCCAAGGAAGGTATCTCCTTTCAGGCGCCCTATCTGAAATACCGGGTGATCAAGAAGTCAGTATAAATTTGAAAACTGAATAAATCACGGAATAACGTAGATAGAGAGGTGCAAATTGACATACATGCTTGGAATGACATGGGGTTTTATTAGAACAAAAAAAAGTTCAAAAAATGCCCGATAGATGGCGCTTCATCTGATCAGAATAGCAATAATTAGCATAACAAAGTAAGACAAAGCAAAGATGATGTTCTTTACAGTAAATGCTCAATATGTCAACAATAGATGTAGTCGAGGAATAATGTTGTGAACAGAACTGTAAAGCATGTGCGGATTTATGGTGAGGCATTGGCGTCGGATGTCGTCTTTCAGCATCCCTAGAGATGTCGATCGATCACGATACACTTGCAACTTGAAGTAATCCCAAAGCCAATAATCGCACGGACTGAGGTCTGGGGACATTGGAGGCCAAGCATGAGGAAAGTGGCGGCTAAGCACACAATCATCACAAAACTAAGCGCGCAAGAGATCTTTCACGCGTCTAGCAATATGGGGTGGAGCGCCATCCTGCATAAACATCGTACGTTCCAGCAAGTGTTTATCAGCCAGGCTGGGCATGATGCGATTCTATAACACATCGGCGTACCTCTCACTCGTCACGGTAGCAGTGACAAAACCAGAATCACGCATTTCCTCGAAGAAAAAGGGCCCGATGACGGTAGATGTGGTAAATCCAACCCATACCGTGACTTTCTCGTCGTGCAATGGAGTTTCCACGACAGTTCTAGGATTTTCGGTAGCCGAAATTCTGCAGTTGCGAGCGTTGACAGACCCTCGGAGCGTGAAGTGAGCTTCGTCGGTCCACAACACGTTACCCAACCATTCGCCATCGTCCGCCATATTTTGAAACGGCCACACCGCAAATGCCCTCCGCTTCACTAAATCGTCAGGTAACAGTTCGTGATGCCGATGGATTTTGTACAGATAGCATTGGAGGGTACGCCTCAGTGCCAACCAAACAGCAGTGTATGGAATGCACTGTCTCAGCAGCATTACGCCTTGTGCTCTGTCGGTCACTACGAGGTCTATCATCTAAACAACCCGTGGCTTCGAAGTTCGAAATCATTCTCGCCACAGCTGCATTTGTCAACGGACCTTTGCCCGTTCGAATCCCCTTCCTATGGTGATAGGATCGAAACGCTGAACTAGCATATTCCCCATTCTGATAATACAGCTTCACTAAAAGCGCCTTTTCAGGTAACGTCGACATGCTGCGACTGCTGGCGCATCTGATTCTCTCTCTTTTATTTCTTTATTGTAATTTTAATCACCTCATACAAGGCGGGCTGTCAGCAGCATATTACGCTGCTCTTCAGCCTTGAGTGGTACAATAATATGACATAGAGGTGGCACAGGCAATACAATAAAAACGGCGGGCAAAAAATGTAGATACAAAAAACAATAAACATGAAACCGTTCACGCTGGACGAGAAAAAACACTAACACTTGTTGACACAGCGCACATAACACGGATGACTGCGACGGCACACGTGAACAGTGGTGGCGTGACGGCGAAAGAACACTAAACACAAAACGAAGGCGCACACTAGAGACACTGATGGCGATGATCTCCGGCGCGCGAAAGTCCACTGTGCGTGTACGAGTCCGGGGACGTGCCAAGAGAGGAGGACGGGGGGTGGGAGAGGTAGATTCTCTCTCTCGTTACAGCTCCTTTTATACACGACTGTCATGCGCAATCACTGACGTTTTGCTGTCCAGCGCCATCTGTCGGACATTTTGTGAGCTTCGTTTTTGTTTTTTTTGTTCTAATAAAACCCCATGTAATTCCAAGCATGTGTGTCAATTTTTACCTCTCTATCTACATTATTCCGTGGTTTATTAAGTTTTCAATTTTATACTGACTTTTTGATCACCCGGTATATAGTTGTAAAGGCAAAAACGTTTGTAACCAGCAGAACTGCCGATGCAGTACAAATCGAGAAACAAAAACGGAACAGAGCTGCGAGACACTGGGGAGAAGAAACAGAATTCGCCGAACTCAGAAGTAACGAACAAAAACGTAGACAGGTTGAAAAAGGAAACCGCAGACTACGCGCTGTGAGTGGCGCCCTTTTAACGAGAGCAGCGAATAAAGGGCGCGTGGGTAGGGGGGCAACGATGTGGGCGGACTTTTGTCTATCGGGCTTAATTACCACACGGGGTGAGCCCAGCGAAATTTTCGCGACCTGCCGTCGCGTTGCCCGCCTCTAAACTCTTTCATGTTCTCTGTGGCGGGTGCAGGTATTCGCTTACAAAGCGAAATCCTACGCTCTTTCCAGCGTGTCGGTAAATGGCGCTGGCGCCGTACGTAATGACGTCACCGACCGTCCACGTAGTTACTGCAGTTCTAGAACACTACGTCGTTGAACTGTGAGAACAGGCCCAGACTATGCGCCGCATCTTACCAAACAACTACACCAGATTCGTCACACGAACGTAAGGAAGAAAGGTTAGGGTGAAACGGTCAGTCGACGACGAGGTCGCTAGAGACGGGGCACCAGAACGGATTTCGAAAGGGATGCGGTCGCGTTCTTTTGAAAGGAACCAGCGAGCTGTTTGCCTTACGCGATTGATGGAAATCACGGTAAACCCAATTCTGGGAGACCGGATGAGAAATAAAGTAGAACCGCCGCCCTTTCGAATACTATCCCACTTCGTACCATTTTCATTCTGAGATTTATCCATATGATCTTCCAAATTTTAGGCCTAAAATTACAGATAGGGCAGGGGATTCTGTCCAGAGTGCTTTGAGGCAGAAACTATTGTTCGTGAGACGAATGTTTAGATTTTTACTGACCTAAACTAGGTAACAACACATCACAAATGTTCAGAACTAGAAGCGCTTGTTTCAGTACAAGCAGTATAAAAAGAATACAAAATTTTGTGCACTGTCTCAAATATTCATATTGACTGTTGCAAAATGACTCATTTTTGCTTACCAATGTGCAACAGTGGTGTAATCTGCTTAAACGCAGAAGTGATCTGTTAGTTAAAACTTTCCGCGTGTCTATTACGGAAGAGAAACAGTATTTTATCGTGGCTTATCGTTTTAAGTCTCACCAGACTTTCACCAGATTAGCTCATATTTAGTTGCTGTAGTTCTAGAACACTACGTCGTTGTTTTCTGATGATAATCAGAATGTTTCAATTCGTGTAGCAGACGATTGTGAGAAATCTATAGACAAATAATCTGATAGCTGCAGACAGCATGTTCTCTAATAGAGTGTACAGCTTTTTTTCTTTTTTCAACGTCCACTCTCAAAATGTATTAAGTAGAATCTGCTCTCCTTTATTTATCTTCACAAAAATATGACGCTATTACACACTGAAAGGTTCCACAGGAAAACGCACTCATCATTCTTACCGTTTCCAGCAAATATACTTCCCACGCACTAAGAAAAGTAATTTTCATCTTTCTCCTTTTTTCCGGATTAACAGTATTTTCATAAGGCTTCAGAGTAAAAGAATTTATCGTATATTAAAACACATTTACTTGGTGAAGTGCACTTACCGTGTACCTTAGCTTTTCCATTGCGCGCTGCTGTTGGCCAATTTGTTATCGTTGTTCGTAGCCAGTCAAGTGATAGTATAGGATAGCCAATGAGAATCACTGACCTTGATGACTTGTTACGACGAATAACTTTTGTTTTAGACGTGGAGAGCGCGAGACTGACGATTATCGATCTGGCTTTTATGGATTGTAAAGATAAGTTACTGGTTTCCGTATTCATATCTTATATGCTTCTCAGAATACAACAGGATTCATTGGGATAATGTTTCGTATTCCAGTGTTATAGGTACTTGTGAGTTTGCGTCGGCACCGTTTGTTAACTAAAGAGTTCCGCTCACCTATCGGCGACTTCTTGTTCTGCAACACACGCCTGCCCTGACGTACGGATAATGCCTCGTCTAAAGTTTTATTAGAAACTACTCGCACTACATGTGTCGACAGGGTGCAAAAATTGTTTTCAAGTTTCAGGACTGTTTAGTCACCAAATGAGAGAAGTCGTAGAATGAAAACTCTTGTACATTTTCGCCTTTGTGGTAAGTAAGCATTTAGCTACACAGTCTACTCTAATTGCAGTTGGGAAGACGACTTTCATACGCACAATCAAATCACTCGTTAATAGCCAGTTTATGGTTCCCACCCTGATCTGATTCCGAAAATTCATACAGATGTTAATGTTTCGTGTGCTTGCACAAAGTGCGGCAGTAGTTCAGATCGGACTAGAAGTTGTAAGTTAAGATTGCACAACACGCCATGAGGAATCTGATTATTCAAAATAAAGCCACAGTTTGCACAGAAAAATTCCTGATAGTCGCCCTTTACGTTCGTTATGTAACACTTCTCCGTACTTCACAATCTTTTAAAAGTCACGTTTACTTAAAATTAAAACATCTTACAGAGTTCAGTGTGAATATGTCTGACTATCATCAGAGGCTCAGATAGCAATTTCGCTTACAGCCAGAATTCGCGCGAAATCTCTTACTTCTAATTGATCGAATTCCAACGTAGTCAACCAGCTTTCTCATTTCCATCGACGCAATTTCGCGTTTCCCATCTTGAACCAATCCCATTCCAGAGTTACTGTAGGCAAGAATTGTTGAATAATATGTTACAGAAAAAACTTTTCCATCATTTGTCTGAATGACTCAATTAAGATTATGATTCCAGAGTACCGTAAACTGGTTGCATCACAACTCATAATTTCATCTACATACATGACTCACATACTGAATACAGCTCCCCGTTCTCACGCTTTTTACACCCAGTTACTTAAAACTGAAAAGATTCACACGTCATGTACATACTACATTTAGTCTCTCATTCATTCAAGTAATAAAACGAATTAATTTGGCGTTAGGAAACTAAAATATGTAAACGAGAATAAAAAATATCATGTAAAAAGGAAACGTCATACGAAAGTCTGCTTTACGTTTTACTGAAAAGCTAGATATTTCAACAAAGCTCTCCAGTTACATGTAGCTAACACTTGTGGACTTACACGGAAGTATATGATTCATTCGGTGTTTTCTGCGAGTCTGTGTATCTCTGTAGTTACTGTGAATACGAAGCTGAAATTAACACTGTTGCTAGCTGCTACCATAACAAAATGTTGCATCCGGTTCTGTTCTATTTGAAGTATTACAAAAGCAAATTTTAATTCATAAGAGTGTATGTAATATTTCATCGCAGGGACGGTGGTGAAAACTCTCGGTTGAAGCTGACTGGTACGAGAAAACATCTGTCACAGTGGAGCTGTGACTGATGCGAGTATGAAACTAGTTTCTGTCTAATTCTGTATGGGCAGTGCATGTGGCTACGTTACAAGATGGTGAAGCCAACGAATGTGATTGGAAAAAAATGGTGTTGTGACAGACTGATCTGTAGTGTACTGTAGTGTAGAACTTTGCAATTTATTTTCAGAACGTTCCTATTTCTGCAGTAGTGGCAGGAACCTAAGAGAATACTTCAAATGTTACTGAGTATTCTGTTTTGTATGACAGCATTCTGCACAGTATATTCCTTTATGCTACCACGTAATTTCATGCACTCGATAACATGACAGTGTTTATCGAAAGTTCTTTTTCCATGTTTTCCGCTATCTCGCCTAATCACCTGTCTCATGATTCGTCGTGGTCACTTCCCATCATTCATCACGTAGCTACCAAGTCCGATACATAGCGGTAAAAACCGCTACACACCGTAAGTGCACTTGTACTGAACATTTTTCTCAGTGCTAATCACGTAAATCATAGTTTGCTTTTCTTTTTAAGGTAATGAAGATGGGAAAGAAATTAATAAATGCCAAATTTCAGTTACTTTTTAACTACAATATAATACTGGAAAGACAAAGTGTAGTTGTGATAGTCACCAAACTGGCTAGGACTACGCAGATTATACACATTTACACTTATGTCTTCCACAGATAAATTCTAAAATATTCTTGTTCTTCCTAATCGAGATTACTACACACTTTACTTCATAGAAGTTTTTACTGACACACACTTATCACTTCTGTGATACAAAACAGTAATATACTTTACCTCTATCCAGTCACTAGGAATAAGTGACGAATAAGTTGGACATCAAAATAATAATTGTCACAGATAATTCTCCGTCACAGTCTCAATATGACCATTGCGTTGCAGATATTATCATAATAAAACAATGTTTTACAATATTTCATAAATTCATTTGTGTTTGAATTTTTTTTCATCTGGTCGGAAATACTAGAGCCCTCTGCTGACCACACGCAGAACTAACGTGTCTTTGCGCCGCTAGTTTTTTTACTGTACCGCATCTCCGTCAATTCTGAAAGTGCCCAACCCGCGAATGTGTTACTCCGCTTACCATAAGACTAAAAAAAGGAAACGGGTGACAATACAACGTCGTCTCACATACTGTTCTACACTTGAAAGAGAAAAGAAAGGTATTAAAACACTAAAATGCCTAGCTTTGTTCTTCCATTCACCGTGTTAGACATCAGATCGCAATACTCCCTTTCATAGTCCATCACTAAATTGAAAAAAGAGTTCCACATTCCTTAGGCGACACTATTTCCACATAAATTTCATGTAAAGAAATGGATCGTTGATATTGCTAACTAACGACTGCGTTACACCATAAGGAAAGCAATACCCCGTGCGCGCGTCACAGACGACTGTGTAATGTTTTTGAAGGTAGCGCCAGAAAAATGCAGAGGAGGACCGACAAGCGTAGTGTATCCTATCTCTCTAGTACATTTGTGCACATTCTAAATGTCCTGTCAATAGATCATTCATTGGCTCTCCTCCACAACGTTTCGTGTGTGATGGTTCCAACTGAATAATCCCTAGGTGTTTAGTTGAATCGACAACCTTTAAATTTATGTGATTTATCGTTTAATAGAAATTTAACGAAAATTTTTAACACTCGTTGGAAGACCTTATACGTTTTAGTGTTCAGAGTCTGTTATCACTTTTCTTGTCTAAATCATTTTGTTAATTGATTTGATTTTTTGATGGCTTTATGACGGTAAACGACAGCATCATCTGCAAAGAAGCTTAGATGGTTGCTCTGTATGTTGTAATGCAGAAATAAGATGTCGCTGCCACAAACTAATGCAATTCGTAGTTTCGAAGTTCATTTATTAGCTTCTGCGTTCATAGCACACGTTGATGAGAGTGTGGTTAACCCCCTCGTTGCGAGACCACAGACAGATGTGTACTGTCGACAGAGGATTGCCGGGACACCGTCAGTGCGCCACCCCCGCCACCACCACCCCTCCCCTGCTTCCGGCCCCGCACTCGCAGAGCTGGATCTGTGGGAAGTTATTGACTGCAGCTGCCTGTCAGCTTTCCGATACGGTCGCCTCCGCTCGTATTGCTGCATTCCGCTCGCGCGCTTCCGTTTCCAGCTCCCGTCTCATAAACCCTGGTGATGCGGTATACCTACACTGCAGGCGCAGCTAGGCGGTTCTCCGCTACCTGCAAAGCAATCGCGGTGCACACAAGGCCTGTGAGCAGTCGATCTTCAGATAAATCCGATACATGTGGCAGCCCCTCCCTGCTAGTCTTCACCATAAACTCAAAGTGCAGGCTGACTGGTGTTGTCGAGTAAATCAAAGTTCAGTCCGACGTTAGAGAAATGTGACGCAGACGCGAATAAAGTTTACCATCTCATCCTCTTCTTCTCCCCCCTCCTCAACGCTAATTTAACTTGCCATCACTCCCACTTTTAATGTGTCACGGATACCTGTGATTACAACATTGTTAGTTTTATTATTATTATTACTATTATGATATTTATTATTATTATTATAGTTATTAAGAAGAGAAAGGAGAAATATAAAAAAGATATTTTTATCGTTGTATTAACCAACTGTCATCACGCAATAGCTCAGTTCCTCTTCTTTCTTTTGTTGTTTCCTACTGTAACTCGTTCTTGTTGGGCCACTTCGTTGTTTGTCTGGTAAAAAGTTTGCAGTTGATTTTAAACTAACTTTCCGATGAGCTTGAGATTTGAAATTTAACACAGCTCAGAACTGGATGACAGTGCAGTATGAAACCGCTTTCGTGCCTGGCGTGTGGCGGAGAATACGCTGTGTACCACTGCTTTTTCCCTTCTTCCTGTTACACTTGAGTCCGCAGCTCGTGGTCGTGCGGTAGCGTTCTCGCTTCCCATGCCCGGGTCCCAGGTTCGATTCTCGGCGGGGTCAGAGATTTTCTCTGCCTCGTGATGACTGGGTGTTGTGTGATGTCCTTAGGTTAGTTAGGTTTAAGTAGTTCTAAGTTCTAGGGGACTGATGACCATAGATGTTAAGTCCCATAGTGCTCAGAGCCATTTGAACCATTTTTTTGAACCTGTTACACTTGAAAATGTTTCATGGCAATAACGGTTGCTGGTAAGTCCCCATGTGAGCTCGTTTCTCTCTAACTTTTAGCTTATTAATCTTTTCGTGGGAGAATCGTAGGAGGAAGCAATGTATTGGTTGACTCAGGTGAAGGGAAACTGAAATATTCTTCAAATTTACCACTCTGTTGTAATCTCTTTAACATCTTTTAAATCAAGTGAAAAATTTAGTACGCTCATGACCAAAAACCAAATTATTTAAATAAATTTTTTAAATAAGATTTTTTAAAGAGTAATAAACAGTATAAAACAATTTCTCCTATCCCCATACAGATTCCTAAGCCCATACAGATAGTCCTAAAAATGTAAGTTGGTGAATTTTAATAGCGATGAAAATACTTGCAGAATTTAAAACGAAAAACGTTGGGCGCGTGCAATAGATAATTCGTGCATGAATAGTCTACCTCGTTACTATTATCTATAGCATGTGCTCCATGTTTTTCGTTTTAAATTCTACGAGTATTTCCATATCTATTAAATATTCACAAGCACAAAATTTCAGGACTATCTGTATAGGTTTAGCAACCTGTATGGCGCTAGGAGAAATATTTTATTCTCTTTAGTCCGTTTTAAAAACATGTTATATTAAAAAAATCATTTAAATAATTTTATGGTACTCCGTCTTCTCCTCATGTTGTCTTTTCTTCTGTCCATATTGTACCTGATTTCTTATTTCTTCTACCTTCAAATCCTCTACATTTAGAGAGTTTTCTTTTTGTTGTTTCCCAGTCTTTCCCATTCTTTTGTTATTTCCCATTCTTTCTTGTGTCTTTCTAGTTTCTTTCATATTTCTGTAATCCATGCTACTGTCGATTTCTTCTTCCAGAAATACAGGAATATTTGTTTCGTAAGCCTGTCCTCATTCATTTGGCAGGGATGCCCAAAGAAGATTATTCTTCGCTTTAACATTCCTTCCTATACATTCTCTATAGATTCGTAGGTCTTGTTAGCACTCATTTTTCAATCATCCGTATTTTGTATTACACCCATTATTTTTCTAATAGTCTGTCTTTCAGGTACTTCTATTCCACCCCCTTTGTACCTCATCGTCAAGCATTCTCATAGATATAAATATTCTGATCTTAACACTGGCGTGCAGTGTTTCTATTTTGTTTTTCTAGATATGCATTTCCTGTTGCATATATTTTTGTCGAACGATAAGCTCTTTACATTTTATTAAATGCAAAATTTTCGGCTCCATTCTGCTGAACAGTTTTTACTAACAGTGTCATGAAAGGAGGATATAAGATGAACATCAACAAAAGCAAAACGAGGATAATGGAATGTAGTCGAATTAAGTCGGGTGATGCTGAGGGAATTAGATTAGGAAATGAGACACTTAAAGTAGTAAAGGAGTTTTGCTATTTGGGGAGCAAAATAACTGATGATGGTCGAAGTAGAGAAGATATAAAATGTAGACTGGCAATGGCAAGAAAAGCATTTCTGAAGAAGAGAAATTTGTTAACATCGAGTATAGATTTAAGTGTCAGGAAGTCGTTTCTGAAAGTATTTGTATGGAGTGCAGCCATGTATGGAAGTGAAACATGGACGATAAATAGTTTGGACAAGAAGAGTATAGAAGCTTTCGAAATGTGGTGCTACAGAATAATGCTGAAGATTAGATGGGTAGATCACATAACTAATGAGGAGGTATTGAATAGAATTGGGGAGAAGAGGAGTTTGTGGCACAACTTGACAAGAAGAAGGGACCGGTTGGTAGGACATGTTCTGAGGCATCAAGGGATCACAAATTTAGCATTGGAGGGCAGTGTGGAGGGTAAAAATCGTAGAGGGAGACCAAGAGATGAATACACTAAGCAGATTCAGAAGGACCTAGGTTGCAGTAAGTACTGGGAGATGAAGAAGCTTGCACAGGATTGAGTAGCATGGAGAGCTGCATCAAACCAGTCTCAGGACTGAAGACCACAACAACAACTCTCTGTATTTTTGCTATTTGTGTTTCTATGTATTTTGTTGTCTTGTTTTATACTGACATGTACTTTTTCAACTGAAATTTTGAGGCTAGTTATATTTTAATACAATAAATTTTTGGCATCAATAGTTAATACATTATTTTACAAAACTTATAAGAAATTGCATTTTAGAGAAGTACAGCCCCATGTTATTGGGGAACCATGCTGGATAAATTCTGAAAAGCGATATTCGAGAAGAGATTATGCGACAGTTCTGTTGCCACCATCATATATCTCGAGCTGGGACCACGAGAATAAGAGAGATTATGTGCCTCTGTACGCACCTTACATCATTCCTTGTCTCTTGCGCGATACACCAGTGCGATAGAACAGGAAGTTACTAATATTGCTATGGCGTACTGCACGCCATGCACTTCACAGTGGATTGCAGTGTACTATTGCAGACATGGATGTAGTGGACGACATTTCTGATCGATGTACCGATTACGTACCCACAGTGATAGACTGAGGCGCCATTTGTCAGACGTAGGTTAAAGTTGGACCCTGAAGTTTCTACCGGTAGCAGTGTGTGAACTGCCGTTGGGGCTGCGAAGGCAGCTTCCGGACGGATCGACTTGCAGATTTATAGCCGCACTGAAGTCGGACAACAAATCCGGCGTGGTTGGGTTATTGGTGGCGTGTGACGCCGCCTCGCTGTCGCCATTGTCGCCCGCTCTGCGCTTTGTCCCTGGTCTGGGGAGACGCGCCTGATTTATCGAGGCGCTTCTCATCGTACAGAAACTTGGCGCGCCTCCGCCCGGTAATGGAAACGCCCGGCGCTAATTTAAATTCCATCTCTGGGTCCTTAATGTGTGCGTGTCTTCCTGATCGATGGTACCTACTTTCGTGTCGTGGCTTAAATGGATAGAACGGGGGGGGGGGGGGGGGCTCCAAGTGCAGGGGAAGGGGTGGCCAGCCTCGTTTAGGAACAGGGTCGTATATCAGCTTCAGGCACCCACGAAGAAGCAATCGGGTTAATCGCCATTTCCTCTCAGAATTAATTGTCAAGTGCTGGCAGTTTGGGTAAAAGGCATGATATACTCTTCTTTCTAAATGTAAACTAGGAATAGTTTGAACACCACAGTGCCGATCTAGGCATGGTTATATTGGTGATGGAATGCCATTGCCTTCTTCCGATCTTTGAACTGACCTCCCCAGCCAGATGTACGTGGACTTGAATTTTAACGTGGCTTCTGTAGCGTGCTGCAACAAATTTCATGTTAATAAATCGTGGCCAGAGGGGGAATGAAAACATTCTTTAAATGTACATGTTCCTTATGTTATGGAGGAAGATGAAAGTCGATGTAGAGGATGATGATGGTAGCGGTGGTGCTTATGACGACGACGGTGATGATGATGATGACGATTTTGATGATTGGAGAACACACAATAGCATGGTTATCAGCACGCGTGTAGAATATGCTTCTGCATACTTCGTGAATCATTATAAAGTGGAAGTATGCCTATGTAGTAGATGTTCTGTGCCGAAAATTTTTGTTAGTGCTGCCTGCAGAATAACTGCATCACCATCAGTACGGTACTCGTATAGTACCATCAAAGATTACCGTAAGTAATGAAACATATATTGAGCAAAAGGTGCCTGAGTCAGAAATGCTCATTATTCACACGTACAGGCTGGTTGTGATTAAATTTTCGCTACTTGAGACATTGTAATTTTTTGTGGGAGTTTTAGAGCGCAAAACATCTAAGGTCATAAGCGCCCAGTATAGGACCATAGAATGCTGGGAACGCGAGGGTAAAAAAACTGTTGCGAGGTCCAATACAAAAAGGAAGGAAAAACAAATCTAAAACATCAAGGCGTTACGGAAGAGTATCTAAAAGACGTCGACAAGACACCGGAGTCACCAGGTAGAAATCAACTCTCTTGTGTCATATTACTACTTTTAAAAAACTTAAAACGCGAGCAACAGCTCGCACGTCATCCGCTAAAATGTCCGGCAAAGCGGGCGGCAGCCCGATTCTGAGACGTAAGTGGCTAAAATAGGGCAGAGGATCAGAAAATGTCTGACTGTTAACGGCTGGCCACAGAAAGGACAGCTGGGTGCAGGGTCGCCACTCAACAAGTGGCGGTGACTAAAGCGGCAGTGCCCTATTCGTAACCGAGCTAACGTTACTTCCTCACGGCGAGACGGCCGGGAGGAAGTCGACCAGGCTGTTGGGAGAGGTTTGACTTCTCTGAGTTTGTTCCCATGAAGGGAGCACCAATGGTCATGCTAAAGTGACGTGATACTCCGATAGAGAAAAGTACAAATTTCTTGCGAAGGAACAGAGTAAGAGGCGGCCCGACCGGGCTGCAGCATCAGCAGCGTCATTCCCAGGCACGGCACACCAACAAGGGCAATAAACCCAATGAACATCACTTGGGTTCCCCCATCCGGGAACAAATGGAGGCAGTCCTGCATCCGTGGAACGATGTGGTGAACTGGATCGGAATCATCTAGACTGTGAAGGGCACTGAGGGAGTCAGAGCAGATCACACAGCGAGTGAGCTGGTGCCTCCAGACGTAGTGAACAGCCCGACAGGGGACAAAAAGCTCAGCTGGAAAAATTGTGCCCTGGTCGAGAAGCCGATTTTGAAACTTATCAGTCCCGACGACCAAAGCACAGCCAACTCATTGGGCTGACTTGGAACCATCAGTGTACAAAAATTTGCGATCGGCAAGTTGTGAGCGAAGTTCGAGAAATTTTCAGCGATGGTCAGGTTGGGAACGAGCTGAGGTCAAAACGAACACAAACCTGCGTCTGAAGCCAAGGTGGTGAAGGGCTTTGCCCTATTCGGGAAGTGGTAATGTAAACGGAAAATTAGCGTATGGATGGGTAGCTTTATAGAATGATGTTGGGGCCGAGTGCCGCAGGATTTGCGTTGTTAGTAGTGTTAGTGTACTTTGCTGGTGCTGGTAAGGCGACGTAGCGACGTAACGTTGAAATACTCGGACTCCAAGGACCAAGGTCAGGCAGCGAGAGCGGCTCACAGTACTGTGATCTGCTTCACCAACATGTGGTCCCTGCTCTGCGACAGTGGGAGGGGGAGGATGGGGGGTGCTTTGGACTCAACTATTTTGATGCGTGATGGAGCTCGTGAGATCACACGATTACTCCAAAACACATTTGGGGAAAACCGAATCATGGGCCGATCGTTCCACGCTGCGTGGCCAAGCGATCACCAGATTTGACCCTGTGTGATTTCTGCCTGTGGTGTTACCTGAGCGACAGGGCTTGCCAACTGGGCAACGAGCTCAAGATTGAAGATGAGCATAGCGAGGGAGATGGCAAACATTTCACCTGAGATGTTTCGAGTAGCAATAGAGCAATTTCTAGTGCGGCTCCAGGCTGTCGTTGATGCAGATGGTCGTCACACTGAGCAGTGTTTGTAGCCTGGAACGTAATCGAGCTACGCAATTAACAGATATTATCTTCTCGTGTGGGAATTAAGAGCGGACGAAAGCTTACGTTGAGACCATTCACCCAGCTCCAAACCAAAGAAAGGACCCTGATCTATTCTGAGGATAGTGCTGCAAACTGCAAGCTCCATTTGCACACCGCGGCCTTCACCACCATCAGCAGCCTGTAGGAACTGAGGATCGCCTCAGAACCCAAGCGACAGGCGTCTTTTGAGCTGACGTGAGCCGCAACTTGCAGACGGCTGCACCCTGCGCGCTCGACAGCCGTAGGCAAGGCCTCCTGCCTTCCGCACGAGGCCCCCCAGCAGACATACTGAGCGCACATTGGCTTTCCTTCTGGCCCTGAACGCTGTCTACCTAAGGGACTCCATAACGCGCCTAACTTTAAAAGTCTCAGTTTCTAGTAAACGCCTTTTCCCGTATGCCTGCTCCAACCCTGCTGAAGGAGCGGCCACCCGTTCCGTCACAGGGTGAATGGGCGAGGCCAGACGGCCAGCCTCTACATTGGCCCTCCACCTTGCTGTGAGGGCGGATCCACCACATCGGGTGCATTGTGAGGTGCCTCGGCAGCAGAGCCGTCCGACGAAGCAAGTGACACCTGAAGGGTGTCATGCAGCTCGCCAGATTCTCCGCCACCGCTACACCCCTAGGCAGCAGCCAAAAGAACATACAACTGTTCGCGAACTACGGCCGACTGCTCCTCCGTCCGCACACAGCGTGCACTATCCATCTTGAATGCAAAGTAGCGCTGAAACTGCAGCCGCGCCTAAGAATCGGCATTATTTTCCGTGAACAGAGTGAAAAGCTAAGAAAACCTAAATATCTACTGATAGCTGCACTACTTCCCGTCGCGATCGACAATGTTAAATCTGCGGTATAGTGGAGTTGCAGACAAAGACTGCTAGAACCCCTAGAGTATTCCGTAACGAATAAAAAGTCTGTACACAGGCGCTAGAAGGGGGTAAGTGCGTCCTGTTGACCCCTTTGCGGACTTCTATGCATATAGCGTGCTGAAATAATGTAGTACTTTTTGTTACAATAAGTCGTAAGTGAAATTAGATCCCAGTTAGATGGAGACTTAATGGAAAAGTTCATATTTCAAATAAAATTGTACTAGCTAGGGAATTTTTTCATACTATAGTCAGTGGCTGTTTGTGACCACACTTTCGCACCTTGTAATGTGCGCGTGACACAGTACTCGTTAAAGCCTGTACTATGGTAAGTGAGCGGGGTTCACCTTATGAGAAAGGATTTTCGTATAGTTATCGACCGCGTGTATCTGAATGGTGGCAAATCAGACTTACATCTACTCTGTAATAACAATGATCCGTCAAGCAAGTTCGAAATGCAACTACACGTCAGGATGGACCAAAAGCAACCCTGAAGATGCTACGAATTTGATATTAATACGGTCGCCAGCCTAATTAGGCATAAACTGAGTTTCTTCCCTGTACAAGTTGGTAGATATTCATGCAAACAACAAGTAGTAACACTGCATAATATAGTAGAATTTTAGAACCAGAAAATCTATTGAACTGATAGTTTCACATTGTGCACTGATATGGAAAAACCATGAATACATAACACTACACTATAATGTATACTACAAAACTTTATACTGTCTATTAATCTGATTAAAATCGGGCATAGGTTACCCTAGAAATAGCACTTTCGAGCCACACACAAAATGTCAATTTTGATAAAGATAAAACACTGATAGACTTTGAGTTTTATAATGACTTTAACTTTTGCTGGTCAAACCAATTTAGAACACTTCAGAATTCAAATGAATAAAAGGGGGGCGGGGGGACCCTGAAACTGTTATGATCACTGTATTAAAAAAATGATTACTGAATTTATTATGCGTTCAAGACTTCCAGTATATAAGTTACTATTGTTTTTATCTTATTTACTGCTCATTTAAATACCTTTATATCTGTCTCGAAATAATTAAACTTCATTTCTATATCAATATTAAAGTTATCTTTCAACTTCGTTAGACCTTCGTTATTCTTCTTCTTCTGCTTTTACGGCCTCATTGGACCACTTCAGTCAATCATTTCTGGTCCTCTTCTTTGGTATTTTCCCCTTCCGAGTGGCCCAGTATCTCTTCATTCGTTCCGATGCTTTTCGTCGTTCCTTATCTGTAAATACACTTTTCATTGTATGTCGTTTGTCAATTTTTGGTTTAAATCTTATTTCTGTGTCCCTCAACTTCTTTAAATTTGGCGTTTTGTTCTGCAAATCATCCAGAGTTATTTCCAGTTCTTCCATATCCTCTCTTATTTCCTTAAGCCATCCTCCTTGTTGTTTCAAATTCCAGAGTTTCTCAATAATTTTCCTTGATAATCTGGTTTCTGATGTCCTCAGAATGTGACCACAAAAAGAGATCCTTTTCTTTCGTATAGTATCAGTGATGGGCTCCAGTTCTCTGTATACCACTTCATTTGGAACTATCCGCCATTGCCCAGCTTTTTGATATTTCTTGTTTATGCATGTTCTAGCAATTCTTCTCTCTACTTTTAAAATTTTGTCAATTCTGTTTTTCTGGGTGACTTTAAAAAGAGTTTCACTTCCGTATGTAACCTCTGGTTGAACCACCGTCTTGTAATGTTTTAATTTTGTTTTAATTGATAGACATTTTTTATTGTACGTAGACCATGTTAGTTTTTGAGCTTTTATCATTTTATTAGTTCTTGCTCGCCATGCAGGTTTCTCGTCCAATTTATGTGTTATAATTTCACCCAGGTATTTAAATTGTTTCACTATTTTAATTTCCCTATTGTTCACTGTGATGTGATCTATTACAAGTGGATCCGTTACCATTATTTCAGTCTTTTCAAATGATATCTGGAGTCCTAATTTTTGTGCTATATTTTGTAAGCTTGTTATTTGTTTCGTGGCTTCCTGAATATTATTAGCTAGTAATGCTAGGTCATCAGCAAATCCCAAGCAATTTAGGTTTATTTTATCTTTCTTAGTTCCAATTTTAATATTCATAGGATTTTCCTTGTACCATTCTCTCATTACATATTCAAGAGCACAATTGAATAGCAATGGTGATAAACAATCTCCCTGTCTCAACCCTGTTTTAATCGTAAATGGTTCAGACATTTCTCCTCTAAATTTTACTTAGGATTTGGTGTTTGTTAAGGTTAGCTGTATCATTTTTATTAATTTAGGATGAAGTCCAAAATTCCTTAATATTTTCATCATTGAAGATCTATGGATGCAATCATACGCCTTTTTGAAATCTACAAAGGTTATGACTAGTTGTTTTTGCCTTCTTTTGTAGACATCCATAACTAACTTCAAGGTGATTATCTGTTCTGGGCAGCTTCTCCAGGATCTAAATCCTCCTTGATATTCTCCCAGTTCCAGTTCTAATTGATCTTTACAGCGGTTGTATAGTATTCTTGACATGATCTTATACGTGCAGTCCAAAAGGGAAATTCCTCTATAGTTGTCTGGATTTGATTTTTCTCCTTTCTTATGTAATGGATGTATTATAGCAGTAGTCCAATTTTCTGGTAATTTCTCTTCATTCCAGATTTTTACTATGCATTGGTGTAATGCTATCTTTACTGGTTCTGCTGCATATTTCCAAAGTTTAGCAAACGTTTGATCTTCTCCACCTGCTTTGTAGTTTTTGAGTTCTTTCAAGGCTCTGTAGACCTCATTAATTGTAGGTGGATTTATATTTTCTGCTGGTGTTTTAATTGGGGTTTCTGTGTTTATCTGAAGAAGTTCTGGGGGATCTTCACAATTTAGTAACTTGTTAAATGTTTCTGCTAGAATTTCTCTATTTTTACTATTGCTATGGGCTAGGTTATTATCTTTATCTTTTAACATTAATGTTGGTGGATCATATCTTTGTAATTGTCTGCCGAATATTTTGTAATAGTCTCTTGAGTTTGTTTTTTCACTATTTGTTTCTATCATTAGAAGTATATCTTTTTGGTACTGACGTTTAACTCTCCTTATTATTTTTTGTGTTGTCTTCCTTTGTTTTGTGAGTTCCAAATATGAATTTTCTGTTTTTTCATTTTGATGCCTTAACCAGGCTTGGTGTCGATCCAACACTGCTTCATCACATTCATCGTTCCACCACTGGTGTTTTTTCCTTGGATTTATAGGGGCAACTTGTTCAGCTATTTGTTTCAATTTGGGAATTGAAACAAATACAGATCATCTGTTATTTTTATATCCCTGGTTTGTGCTTCATAATCCTCATTTTGTATCAGTTTATGAGGGTCATAGGTTCTCTTCTTCTTCTGGTGGGATTTTTTCTTTGCTAATGGGGTTAATTTAATTTTAATTTTTATCATGTAATGATCTGATCCGGTATCTGTCCCTCTCAGTACTTTCACATTGTAAATTTCCTTGTGGTAATTCTTATCCATGCAGACATGGTCCAGTTGCCATTCTCCTTTTTTCTAGTCTGGATGTTTCCAAGTTTTTAGTTTACTTGGTCTTCTCTTAAAATACGTCGACTTTGAGATCATGTCATGGTTTCTGCAAAATTCCACTAGTCTTATGCCATTTTTGTTTGTTCTTCTTTGTGCTGTCCATTTCCCTATTATGTCTCTATATCTCTTTTCCCTTCCTAACTGGGCATTGAAGTCTCCAATTAAAATTTTGATGTGATTTTTATTAATGTTATTCGTCGTTTGATCTAAGAGCTCCCAAAATTTTTCTACCTCTTCTCTGTGTTCTTTTTTATTATTTTTATCATTTGTCGGGGCATGGGCATTTATTATTGTGTACATTTTATTTGCAGCTTTTAGAGTTAATGTTGAGAGCCTGGGAGATTGTGCTTTAAATTCTATTATGGACTCTATTATTTTCAGACTCACCACGAATCCTGTTCCAAATTGTGGACACTGTTTCATGACTCTTTTCCCTTATAAATCCTATATCCTTGTGATTCTATCGGCTCCTGATCAGTATTTCTCATTTCTTGAAGTCCGGTTATGAGACCTTGCGATCCATTTCATCCATCAGAATTTTGAGTTTGCCTGGTTGTATGAGGGAATTTATATTGTGTGTCGCAATGTAGTTTATTTGTCCTGTCTTGAGTTTTGGTCGTCTGTCCGTTTTGGGTATTTTCAGATGCTCCGACTCATCCAAGTTATCTTTCAGGTGACTGCCCACCGTATCCGAATGCAGTCTTCCTTGGTTATTGCCAAGCGGTGGATTATTCCTTGAAAGATTTCCTTCCATGTTTGACTTTCAAAGGTAGTCAACCTTGTATGGAGCAAACTCCGAGTTACAACTACGGTTGTTAGCCATAGAGGTTCATTAACAAAACATTTCTTTAAACACCACTCTAACATAGCTAGGTCTGCAAATAATTATTATTAACACAAAATTTAATTTTTTCATTTCAGGACACTCGGATTCCACAGTATTTAGAAAGGGCCCTGTCTAGGTTAGTTGTGAGGATAATTAAATGATGGGAAAGTTCTGTTAAAATTTAGGTTATTATTGCACAGTTCACTCTCTGATCCTTACGAATACAGTACTAAAAGTTTCAACCTGCTAGTATCGATGCGGCGGTTGGCGGGCGGCGAGGTGGCGAGGCACAGAGTACACATACAACCACAGCTATGGCTCTTGATGTATCGGCACTTTAATTCTTCTTAGCGTCGCAATACTTTTCCATTTAGTGCCTATGGAATTTTGCCATGCTGTGTGGGCGTTGGAACGGCATACCCGAGGCTCAGTGAAGCTATGTCTTCCAGGAGAGCCTCCTCGCTCCAGAAGGTGTTGCTCAAACCAGTGCCAAACTCCAACTATTACTACTGAGCCCGTTGTGCTGTGCAGTGCCCGCGTGCATTTTCCCGCGCTCGCGTGCCATCCACCTTTTACCGCTCCCTGACAGACCGGGTATTCACCCGAGGTTTTGCATTCTACATATCCTAACACATTGCCTACGTATGGACCAGACACACAGTTACAATTTTAAGCATCTTACAACAGTTTCAATATTTGCTACAGTTCAATTTTATTACAATATTGCTTGACATTTGACATAAACATTAATATTCACATTGAAACTTATTTACAGTTTTCTTGACATAATGGCATGAAACAAAAAAAGAAATGAAATCAGAACATCAATTACACAAGTTTATTGAAAAATCAGAAGAAAAAAATATTATATGTACAATAGGACAGAGTCTTTGTTGTTACAACTTCTCTCGGGGACGGCTCCTTAGTGGACACATGTTTATTGGAATGATTTTGCTTCAATTATCGCTTACTATCACCGTGTCAGTTTTCAGTATTCCTTTGATGCACTATATCGTGTCGAATCCGGCTTTTACAATCTATGAGTTTATCTTATGACTTGCAGTTCTAGCATTTGTAAAAACAAAGTCATTTCTACATGTTAATAGAATTTAAAGCTAATGGATTTGAATAACAACAAAATAGTTCCTGGAACTAACATGTTATGTGCAATGCATGCCACCATTCCTACTAAAGCCTGTTACTGTTTGTAATTGTCCTCCAATTTTCTCGACTGTTTCTGCGTGTTGTGATCTATGCAGCATAGAATAAACCGAGAAATAGCTTACATATGCGTATACACTGATGAGCCAAAACGTTATGACTGCCTGCTTAATATGTTGTTTATCCGTCTTTTGAACGAAATACATCACTGAGTCTGCGAATCAGGGATCCGGCAGATTGCTACTATATTTCTGGAGGTACATGGCATTAGATCCCTACGCACAGGTCATGTAATTCGCGTGCGTAATGGGTCGCTGATTTGCGTACGCGGTTATGGCGCCCGATAGCGATCAAGACGGATTCCATAGGATTTCCTTCTGGAGAATTTGGTCCCGAGGCATCAACGTGAGTTCACTATAACGCTCCCCAAACTACTGTAGCACGGTTCTGGCTCCGAGACACGGACAATTTTACTGCTGAAAGATGACATCCCCGTTCCAGGAGACATCGTGCATGAAGGGGTGCAGTCGGTTCGCAGCTGTAAGCGTGTATTCGATTACTACCACAAGTCCCATGCAAAGCGCTGGAGAATGTTTCGCGTAGCATAATATTGCTCCCACCAGCCTGCGTCCGAGGCGAGCAGCACGTTTCGAGCCGCTGTTCACCTAGGTGACGGCGTGTATGGAGACGACCATTGACCTAATGTAGCACAAATGTGATTCACCCGACACGTTTCCATTGACCGACGGTCGAAATTGGAAGTTTGTGGTTAGTTCCTATAGGACCAAACTGCTGAGGTCATCGGTCCTTAGGCTTACACACTACTTAATCTAACTTGTACTAACTTACGCTAAGGACAACACACACACCCATGCTCGAGGGAGGGCTCGAACCTCCGACGGGGGAAGCGGCGCGAACCGTGTCAAGGCGCCTTAGAACACACGGCTACACCGCGCGGCCCGATGGACGAATCCCATTGGTCCCACGCCCACTGAAATCGCAATTAATGATGTCTTTGGATCAACATTTGAATACGTAGGGATGGTGTGCTGCGGAGCTCCATCTCCAAGAACATACGATGAACCATGTGCTCCTAAATACTTGTGCTTGCACTAGCATTGTGATCTTGCGGCAGATATGCCACTTATCACCATCTGTTCTACATTACAAAGAAGACAAGCCTCCGAACACCACGTTCTGTGAAGAGTCGTGGACGCCCGACCATTTAGCTTCTGGTGCACTGTCGTCTTACCTCTTTCCGCAGATGCTCACGGCAGTAGCACGGGGACATTCGGCCAACTTCGCCCTTTTTAGAGGTACTCCTTCACTTGCTCTGCGTAATAATAATAATAATCATCATCATCCCTTTGTCTAAGTCGCTTATCTCAGTGGATTTCCCAATTTGTAGCCCATATCTTGGCTAGGATGATCTTCGTCCGTGTGTGCTCCTCTTACATATTTATACTTTTGCTACTGCGTTACGTGCTCACAATACCACCGGGATGAATCCAACGATGCGGTGGGCAGTGGTCATAATGTTGTGTACAGTTGAATACTCATCAATATCATATAGCATTTAAACTCAATATTTCGCAGTTCCAAGAATTCTCTCTCTTTTTTCGCTACAGACTCGTGTGGGATAGCTCACCATTTGTTTGTGCAGTGACGTTAATCACGATATAATGCGTTTCATTTTGCAATGTGAAAACCTCCAGAGAAGGAACAGTCGGCAAAGGCAGTGGCGTTAAACCTTCATCAGACTCTGCACGACCGGAACTATTGTTCGGCGCAGCGGTGAACGGAGAACAGAGGAATTTCCAAACCGCGGCGCAGCGGCGGCCGAATGAGCAGAAAACGAGAAAAGCGACTGTGCCGTGTAATTACGGCAGCTGGATTTATTCAGCGCGGCGTGGAGCGCACAATTATTATTACCGATTCTGGCGGCTGTCGCAGCCGCTGCCCCGTCCCGTATTAAATCCACGCCAGCCACTGGATTGTATTATAGCCAGCGCCGTACGACTGCTGTGAATCACAAAAGCGGGTCAAGTGCCAATGTTAAAGGCAGTTTGCCTATGCAGCTATCACTGCGGGCGTCTGTACCAGTGGACAATATGTATCTACATTGCGTTAAAGCTGCAGGTCAATTTTCTGAGCTTGTTGTTTCTAGAGTACTTTCATGTTGGGTGGTGATAATTAAGGTTCAGCTACTCACAGTGGTCCAGTGTAGGCTGTAATTATAGGACAGCAGCGAAACTTGATAGTTATGCTAATGCGGTAATGGGGAACCGATTTACGCTGTAGAAAAATTAGTTCAAATTTTGGCCACCAAGTGCGTATCTGGCGCTGTGAATGTAATAAAGACGTATAGAAATGTTTCCACACGTAATGGTTTAGGAAAGGGATGTGGGCGCAAAAGGTCAAACAAGTGAGAAAGGCATGATGTTGATTTTAGTATTAACCGCCGCTTACACAATTGGTTCAGTATGAGCAACAGAGACTCCACTAGATGCTGCATCCGTAAAACGACATAATCAACAGTTGCTTGCAGCAGTTCCGATGGTATATGAGCAACTACTTCCTGTATACTGGCCTTCAGATCTGGCAGAGACTGAACGCGTCCCAGACTAATGCGTTCATTCAGATATCCCCAGAGTTAAAAGTCACTTAGATTCATATCAGGTGATCTTGCAGGCCATGCACATGGAAAACACTTGGAGATAACACGTTCGTGTGAGGTTGCACTGAGAAGATCTTTCACCGGACGAGCGACAAGAAGTGTTGCCCCATCTTGATGAAAACAATGGTTTCCACACAGTTGCGCTCTTCCCAAGCAGGAGACACATGGTTTACAAGTGAAACGTCCCCATGGTTTCCACACAGGTGCGCTCTTCCCAAGCAGGAAACACATGGTTTACAAGTGAAACGTCCCCTTAGAAAAATTTATAAATGACAGTGCAGGAAAACCTCTACGTTATTTGACTTGCAAACAGCTGAGAAAAACTGAACGTGCTCAGACATTTCTCTCTTTACTTATTCTGATCAACACTAAACGGACACGCGATATTTTTTTTTAGCGCAACGCAATCTGACTTTCAATAATCCCTACAAAATAATGGCCCTGACTAACAATAACCTATACCTTTCATGAATCACTTACCTCACAAAAATCTTCGTTACTCAAACTACTACAATACAGCGAGCGCCAATATTGCCAACTAAATAAAAGATTCTAACTACTGAAGGCACTAACTACTGATAGACATAGTTAGCAAATGAAAGATTTAGATAGAGAACAAACAATGTATTTACCTTAATAATCTTCCAAAGTCATCTTTACCAATATTCATCTTTACAGATTTCTTTTTTCTGACGGACACACGCCCAGATCGTCCGCTCATATTAACATCTCAAAACTCTGGCTTCTCTCTCCCCACATCCACCACTGCTGGTGGCTCACTTCGAACTGCACAACGCTACGCGCTGTTAACAGCCAACTGCCCAACACTACAATAGCAAATATTACAACAATGCCACAGACTGCACACTAGAGTTGGGCAACACGATTCTTTTTCCCGATTCGATTCCTACGATTCAATCTCACATTGTGAATCGATTCCTACGATTAGTTCACGATTCTTTCACGATTCATTCTAGTCTGCGATGGCACGATTCTTACGGAATGCAAAAAGATGGCAGGACATGTCTGAAATTGTCAGTGGGGTTAGAATCGAACTGTGTCATGATAAGATATGCCAGAAGTAGTTTATTTATGAGTAAACACGCATATAACGTTACAAGTGTGATTCTCGATTTATACGTGTAATGCCTTAATTGATGAAAGGTCACGTTTGATTTGATTGCATCTATTGTTTTATTTCAGTATGACAGGAAAGAGGAGTCATTTGTGCGAAAGGTGGTGCAAAATTACGTGGTATGCCAGTTTGGTTGTGTGGATTGAACGTATCTAACTACAGACGTCTGTTTTATAGTAACAAAATCTAGCAGTGAGGCAGACGTGGTTTGGCTCATATCATCGTATGTTTTTCTGTGCTAAGATGTCTTCCCAAGTCCACATCACCCTTATAATTCATAACGCAGCTGACAGCCCTCCCAAACAACAAATTTAGCTTAACTTTCATTTCTTCTAAGTACAAAGCATAGGTATTTTGCTTTTAATTTGTCTGAGAACTTGCCACTGTCACTACCATTTACGTGAGAAGTAACAGTAGGATTGAATCGCATACGCTGACATTACTTCACTAAAATTTAATATGACTCTGAACACGATAACATTCGAAAACTCGAACTTGAAATTATTAATTAAAAAGCTTTTGTTTAAAGATAAACTTAAAAATCAAAATCCGTATCTAAATATAAAATTTTATTCAAACTGTTAAAGCCGTTCCCAAGAAACAAGAAATTCGCGTTTTTATTTAAAAAATTCTTTTGTGTAAAATTGCGTGCTTTAAGGAGAGACACCTATGTACAGATAAACATAAAAACCAAAACCTTAACTACATTCAATACGTACTAACAAAGTTTTACGAGATGGCATTATAAAAACATGTGAAATAGCGTTTTTATAATATAAAATTGCGTTTTTACGAATGGAACTATGTAGGATAATTATATTGCAAAATTGACTTTTTACAAAAGAATGGAACTATGTAGGTGAACTCGAAAAGTATAAACCAGTCTAAATACAAAATTTCTTCCAAATCGTTAGGGTCGTTTTCGAGATACGCGAAATATAATACATAATCGTGTGTATAGAAGGTGTGTGTGTTTTGCATTGCATCTGCAACAAATAAGAGGTATGTATTTGTTCATCATACTTGAATTTCCTGATTTTAATTGTTTGTATTGGGAGCTGTGTACTCGCTGTATATCGTTTCTGTCATCACTAGTTCGTGTATTACTCGCGCATACTAAGCTGACGTCGACGCGGTGGCTGATGGTAGCGATAGTAAATGGGAAATGCCTTTACGCTCGCATTGCTGGCGATGTCATGCTGTTGACAAAGGCACTCGCGTCAGTTGTCTACTCCCATAGACCATTAACGCCAGATTTCACCGCACTGTCCCAATGGACACGTCGCTCGTCCACATTGATTTCTGCGATTATTTCACGCAGTGTTGGTTTTCTGTTCTCACTGACAACTGTACACGGACTCCGGTAGGCCACTGCGTTGTCTGTGGTGAGAGGCAATGTCTGAAATTCTCGGCACACTCTTGACACTGAGGATCGCGGAATATTAAATTCCCTAACGATTTCCGAAATGGAATGTCTCATGCGTCTAGCTCCGACTACCATTCCGCGTTCAAAGTCTATAAAGTCCCTTCCTGCGCCCGTGATCAAGTCGGAAACCTTATCGCATGAATCACCTGAGAACAAATGACAGTTCCTCCGACGCATTGCCCTTTTATATCTTGTGTGCGCGATACTACTGCCATCTGTAAATTTGCATTTCGCTATTCCATGACTTTCGTCACCTCAGTTACGGGAAATATTACAGTGCCGTTAGAAACTCCGCGCAGCGTAACTCTCCGTCCGCAAATGCGTCTCGTCTCCCATTGGGTTAATGTCTAACACTTGTGATGATTACTTTTGAATGGAACCATTCTGTGGTCACGTTGCTGCAGGTATTCGGTTGCATTTGATTGCCCGTTATAAAAGTCAGCCGAATCGGATCACTGTGTACGGACACAGATACTTCTCAATAGTTAATACGTGACCAGGTGGACCAGAAAAATTCTTCAAACGGCTACGTTGTGTGTTTCATTGAAGAAAGATACCAAAACAAATCAGAGGCGTATTGTTAGATTTCTTAACGATCGTTTTGATTAGCACGAGTATGTTACAGAAATGTTGCTTGAGATTAGATGGCAATCCTTAAAGGGAATACGACGATCTATTCTCGAAACGCTAATGAGTACGTATAAAGAAACAGCATTTATGAAAGACTGCATATCGATAGAAATTCATTTCGTATAAAAGCTGTAGAAATAAAATAAGGCAGATTACCTTCCACAGAGCCATACAGGATGTCGTTTCTCCTTCGATCAGTCTGGGGGTAGAACAGGGTAGGTAATGACGCAACAGTACAAACTACACTCCGCCATGCAGTGTGCAGTGACATTAGAAGTAGAATACGTATGACAATAGGTATGTAGCAGTAAATGTTATGGGGATATTCCTAGTAGCTGGCGGCACTACAAGGCGTACTCACAAAATTTTAACGCGTCGAAAAAGAAGAAAAAAAGAAAGAAATAGGGTTCGGGCCATGAAAGTTGATGGTGCCAGTCCTTCACTACATATTAACTATTCTATGGGATACATTTATCCCAAAGATGGGGCACTTGTCGAAGACCTCGATTGCAGAAATCTGCATTTTGGACTTTTCAGAAACTTTTCACTTGACAAATCACCACGTCGTCTTGCTAGAAATGTATGCGACAAAATGTTAGTATGTCAAGAGCACACGGGAGATGAAGCAATATTTGACGTCTTGTGCAGACTGAGATGGGACGCTGTCAAGGAGCAAACAAAAATACCTTTTTCGACAGACTCCAGCAAGCTCGTCAAGAGATGTCGATAGTATGTTCCTGTGAGAGTTTGCCCCTAAGAACATAATCCGTAAGCAGCAGAATGTGATAGCACCAGCATCACTTCACCTGGTGATGGTTGCGTCTTCGTCCTTTTCTCATCCACATGTTTCCACTACTTACATTGTCATAGTGATACACCAACCACCTATCCATGGTGAATAGGCGATAAAGAAGTCATCTGTTTTTTCGGTACTGCCTCCTTCTGCCAGCAGTCCTGAGGAGTTGATGGGGCACCCCTCCTAGCCCCCCCCCCCCCCCCCCCCCCCCGTGTCCCAGTGGTTTCTTGGTGGCCCAGCCTGGCCTCTACCTCTTCCACGTTATTATTCTGTTTATTCTTTTTCATCTTTTGGTTTTAACATATTGTCTTGGTCTTGGCTGGTTTTTAAACCAATTGTCTGTGCTGTCTTTTTTCTGGGCTTTTATCTCTGTCTTTTTATTGTGTTAGTTAAACTGAGGCTTTCCAGGATTTGCCTTTCACCTGCTTCTTTTGACTACTACCCCTGGGTTGCAGCTTAATGGATCGAGGGACTTATGACCTTGCAGTTTACTCTCTTTTATTCCAAACCAAACCCAGTGGGCGGCTACTTCTCTCATGTTCACAATGTTTTAAGAAAAGGCCTCTATTGTGTTACACCAGTCTTCGAGCACCAGGGCCTCTGCTCCTCTTGCGATTCCTTCACACAGACATGTTTTAGCACTTTGTCCTCCTCTTCCAGACATGCTTGAACACAGTGTATGTGTCTACGTTGCTACAACCCGTCTCTGAGGTTGCATTCTGATCATAGGGTCGAGCGAAGGGTGACTGCGAGTGGTCCAGTGCACACCCGGTGGCGTCAGTGAGACAGCATTGTTTGTAAATACGCTCACTGTCGTGCAAAGCTTACAAAGATTTTAGTTTCTCCAGAGCAGCAGCGATGGCCAGGCGTGAGGAGCGTGTGCCCTGAAGAAATGCTGACACCTGGTCAGCGCTTTGTGAGGTTGCTGACGCAGGTGAGTGCTGCAGCTGCGTGTTGAGCGGGCGTCGGCAGTGGGCGCAGCCCACTGGACGTGCTTCGGTGACCCCGTTCGACTCCCACTTCAGCGCCCTCCTTGATCACATAGTTCTAAGCACAGGTGGAGTGCCAGTGGTGGTCCAGAATGTCTGTTGTCGTGCAGAGAGGCCCTGGTCATCCACACAGATCGATCAAGACTGCAGCAGACGTTCACAAGTCGGCCTGGAGGATGCACAGGCGCGCCACAACTGGTCAGTGTCAAGATGGCAGCTTGTAAATCAGCTGTGATAACGCAGTGGAGGAAGAGGTGGGCTGGCCCCTCACCTGCTTTCCCATCCACACTGCCTCAGCGGGAAGCAGTAGCAAATCGTGGCTGTGATATGCATCAGGTTCTGCTTCCCAGTGTAGAGGTCAGCACACAGGTAACAGGCTCACCTCATTGAACAGCTCGCTGTGGTTTCACCGAAACTTAATCTGTCATTCTCTCTGGTTCTACGACACAGACTAAATAACAGCATGACGGAATGTGTCTTGTGCTCCAAAAGCTTCATTACTTATAAGAGGCTCGGCCTCCACCTGTGATGCAGTGCCTCTAAGTAAATGACAATATTAGTCCCATTTATCGGACTTGTCAGTGCTTCACTGTGATAATTTCAGTAATAATTCTAGGCCATTGAGCTCAGTTTTTCTGTCAACGATTCACTTTTTAGCTCGGCTGCAGAGTTACATAGTGTCACTACACAGTGTCCTGCTAAGTATTGCAGCGGTGCTTACACTTCTCTCTGCTCACCTGATGGAGCTTTAATAAAAAAATTAATCCTGTGCAATAGAGTTTGCGTAGAGTTGTTAATGCTAACAGACAATCAACATTGCGTGAAATAACCGCAGAAATGCGTGTCGGTCGTATGACGAGCGTAACAGTCGGGACAGTACGGCAAAATACTGCGTTAATGAGCTATGGCAGTAGACGACCGACGTGAGTGCCATTTTTAACAACATGACATCACCTTCAACCTCTCCTGGGCACATGGTCATATTGGTTGGGCCCTAGACGACTGGAAAACCGTGGCCTGGTCAGGTGACTCCTGACATCAGCTGTTAAGAGCTAATAGTAGGGTTAGATTGTGGCGCAGACGCCACGAAGTCATGGAGCCTAGATGTCAACAAAGCACTGTGCAAGTTGTTGCTCGCTCAATAATGGTATGGCCTGAACAGATCAGTGGCTGGAAATAGCTATATTCCGTTACTAGGAGACCATATGCAACCATGCATGGACTTCATGTTCCCAAACATGACAATGCTCCATGTCACCAGACCACAACTGTTTCAGTTTGCAGTTGGTTAGAACATTATGTACAATTCCGGCGAATGATTTGACCACCAACATAACCTGGCATGAATCCCATCGAACATTTATAACACATAATCGACAGTCAGTTCGTGCACGAAATCCTGCACCGGCGGCACTTTTGCAATTATGGACGGCTATAGAGGCAGCATGGCCCAATATTTCTGCAGGGGCCTTTTAACAACTTGTTGAGTCCAAGTCACGCCGAGTTGCTGCACTATGCCGGGCAGAAAGTTGTCGGACACGATATTAGGAAGTATTCCGCGACTTTTGTCACCTCAGTGTAGCTTTCCGCTTTTATCACCTGGAATTTACAGGATAGAGAATTGCACTTGCCAGGGAATTCGATGGCACTGGTGCTGCTTCTGCGAGAAATATCAGTTACGAGAGGTTTGCGGCAAAACTCGACTCACTAAGTTAATCCAGGAATGGGTTGTCTTAATCTCTGTTAGTCCCAGGTAGAAAAGCACGGCTAGTCATACTGTGAGCCTCTTATGCCGCCTTGCTCTGCCTCCCTAACTACACTGAGTCATTTCTGGAGTGGAGGTTTAGGGCTAAAGGGGAGGGAGGAAGGGAGAGAGGGAGGAGGATCTTACAGGGACCAAGACCCAATTCAGCAAGCAGGTCCGAGTGGATGTGTGTTCCAGTTGACATACAGAGATAAAAACATGTAGTAACGTGGAGAAATGCATCTTCTGATTGAAGACAACAACACTACGACTACGACGACTACTACTACTACTATTACTACAATTTTCCGCCAGTCTAATGTTTTGAGTAAACCACTAAATTACAGGCTCATATCATTAACGTCGATATATATCAGGATTTTGGAACATATATTGTGTTCGAACTTTGTGAATTACCTCGAGGAGAACTGTCTGTTGACACACAGTCAACATGGATTTAGAAAACATTGTTCTTGTGAAACAACTATCTCCTTACTTGCCTGAAATGTTGAGTGCTATTGGCAAGGGATTTCAGGTTGATTCCGTATTTCTGAATTTCCTGAAGGCTTTTGACACTGTACCACAGAAGCGGCTTGTTGTTGGTTTAAAAGAGGGGGGACGGGATCAAACTACGAGGTCATCGCTCCCAAAAGCGGCTTGTAGTGAAATTCCGTTCTTATGGAATATCGTCTCAGTTTTGTGACTGGATTCGTGATTTCCTGTAAGAGGTCACAGTTTGTAGTAATTGAACTGAAAGCCATAGAGAAAGTCATAGAGAAAAACAGAAGTGAATTCTGATGTTCCCCAAGGTAGTGTCATAGGCCCTGTGCTGTTTCTTATCTATATAAACGATTTGGGAGACAATCAGAACAGCTGTCTTCGGTTGTTTGCAGATGACACTGTCGTTTATCGGCTAATAAAGGCATTAGAAGATCAAAACAAATCGCAGAACGATTTAGAAACGATATCTGTGTGGTGAGGAAATTGGCAATTGGCCCTAAATAACGAAAAGTGTGAGGTCATCCACATGAGTGCTAAAAGGCATCCGTTAAACTTCGGTTACACGATAAATCAGTCAAATCTAAAGGCCGTAAATTCAACTAAATACCTAGGAATTACAATTACGAACAACTTAAATTGGAAGGAAAACACAGAAAATGTTGTGAGGAAGGCTAACCAAAGACTGCGTTTTATTGGCAGGACACTTAGAAAATTTAACAGACCTACTAAGGAGACTGCCTACACTACGCTTGTCCGTCCGCTTTTAGAATACTACTGCGCGGTGCGGGGTCCTTACCAGATAGGATTGACGGAGTACATCTAAAAATTTCAAAGAAGGGCAGTATTATCGCGAAATATGGAAGAGCCCTATGCTGGCTCTATTTCTGCCAGAATCGGTAGAATCCTCCGTAAACACAATATCAAATGTGTTTTCTGTCCATCCAACAAGATCGGGGGACTGCTGGGGAGTGTCAAAGACGACCTGTGGTTACAAAAACCAGGGATTTACAATATACCTTGTCAATGTGGCATGTCCTACATTGGTCAGACGACAAGAACTGTGGAGATCAGGTGCAAAGAACATCAGAGGCACACTAGATTAAGACAGGTGACTAAGTCAGCCACTGCTGAATACTGTCTAGAACTAGATCATGCCATGAAGTATGAAGATACCAAGATTCTAGCACAAACACCCAGATTTTGGGACAGTGTTATAAGAGAATCGATGGAAATTAAAATGGCTGGCGATCTTATGAACCGTGACACAGGGTACCAGCTAAGCAGAGCCTGGGATCCGGCTCTGGAATTGTTAAAGGAGCAACGGGGCCAGCTGCAACACTACACAAACAGAAGAACCAGAGACATGGAGATGGAAAACGAGCCCCTGACGGACTGCCAGGCGCACCAGACCGAAGATGGAACACCCAGAAGTGGGACTGGTGGGCGCGGACCGCAGAGGGAACATCCAGAGCCGCAGCGGACGAAAAACGGAGCGGCAACGCTCCAACAGGTCGTGGTGAGCGGGAGCGGACCGCAGGGGGAACGCTTGGTACCCCAGACCGTAGATGAGACCCCCAGGAGCGGGTTTGGTGGGCGCGGACCGCAGAGGGAACATCCAGAACCGCAGCGGACGGAAAACGGAGCAGCAACGCTCCAGCAGGTCGCAGGGAATGGGCGCGGACCACAGAGGAAGCGCCTGCAGCCGTTGGTGGAGGGGGAAGGCCATAGGCATAAATACTGGACCAGGTCCACTCGAGGAGCGGTCTCAGGTTGCACCTGATGAAGGTTACGAGCTACGTGACCGAAATATCGTGCAAGTACGACGCTGATATCCGGCAGAACACACGACAACCCAAGATGTCAATTATTTTGCTGTCTTTTTAGTCGTCTTACGGTGATTTCACAGTGCCCCGAGTCCAAGACAGATGAAGGCTACTTACAGAAGAAGAAATTACGGAGCTCCTTAATTCATCTGAAATTGACGATCCATCCGATGACTCTGGCGATAATTTTTAACAATAGGACAATGATGGTGGTAATGTTAGACGTTTTATAGCATACGGTATATTATAGGCTGAGTAGCCTAGACGCAAAGCCCGCTAGCGGCATGATAAGTGACCCTGAGATAATCACGAAATACTTGCCCCATCCAAATGATAATGCATTGGCAGCGAGAATGTTATTGTCGCGTACGAATTTGTTACAGCGCAGCCAGTCTAAAGTTGAATAAGAAAAATAGCCATTCTAATCGTAACAGACTGAAAGGTAGCTCTGAGTGTCTAAATTTGTAAGTTTGATGTCTGTTCACGTGCTTTGCGTCCGGACGTGGCAGGGCGGCAGCCATGCCAACTGGGCATTTAGCGGGCTTTGCACCCGAAGACATCATGCAGTTAGCTGCTTTCGAAACCGAACACGATTTTCGGCAGCCATGTTTGTTCATGCAGTTGATATTGCATATATAAATGCATGCACACAGTACGAGAAAAACGCATCAGAATTAGATGTTCTTAAAAATAAGACCCTTGATTTGTTTCACTTTAGGACAACTGTGGTCCAAGTACTGACAAAAATAGATAAGCCAGCTGCCAGGAAAAGGGGGGGAGAGGGGTCCCACTAGTGAGAGTCTAATTTCATCTCCAAGTACTTCAAAACGAGTCAATGCGAAAGTTCGTCCAGAAGCTAATGTTCGTTTGACAATGTTGGGCATCTTCCAGTGGTCAGTGCAAAAAACCATTAGACACGTGCAAGAAACCGGGTTCCAAACGCAAAACCAAATTTTATTGTGTAAAATGTAACATTCACTTATGTCTGGATAGGAAAAAGATTGTTTCTTTGATTGTCATTCTTCACAAGGGTAAAACCATAGATTATGTATATAATCAATAAGTAAGCTTTGTGTAATTTATGTATTTTGATGAAATAAAATCAAATAAAATACTTTAAGTTTTCGACTTATACTGCACCCACTTGAACACAATGTCCTCATTTGGGGATGCGTTGTATCCCCCATTGAGGAGCACCTCGGAATATTTTATACATCTGAAAAATCATAATTTAATTCGAAGAACTGGATGGCAAAGGCATGATTATTTTTTTCAGGAAAAAAATAATTCGTACCGGAAGGATTAAAGCAAAGGCCATTTTAGTTGCGGCGGAATCTTCTCACGAAATTCCAATCATCAACTTTCTCCTCCGAATGTGAAAATATTTTGGTGACACCGACCTACATAGGAAAAAACGATCACCATGATAAAACAAGGGAAAACAGAGCTCGTACGGAGAGATACAGGTGTTCGTTCTTTTCGCGCGCTGTACGAGATTGGAATAATACAGAATTGTGAAGATGGTTCGATGAATCCTCACCCAGGCACTTAAATGTGATTTGCAGAGTATCGATGCAGAAATAGATGCAGATGGTTAGGTGCCAAGCTATGTTTCGTGTGGCGAGTGACACGCAGCCTCGTTCAAAGGTAATTAGTGGTCCCAGGAAGTTTAGGATCCACTGTTGTACTGCGTGAGGTTTTCAGCAGCTGAACGATGAGCGGTGAGCAGGTAGAGGCAGACGGACTGCAGATTGGGTAGCTGGCGGCGGCGCAGTCTGGGCCCCTAACCGCGTCGTAAGCGCGCCCCCGGGGCCGTAGCAGTAACACGCCCCCGTTACGGCCCCTATTACCATTAAGCAAGTCCAGCAGCCCCAGCCCACCTAACGGCTTGCGCTCGTGGCTCGGGCAATCCCGCCGTTATACTGTCTGCGCGGGACACACCCATAACCGCCCGCTCTTCCGTCTTCGCAAATACCGATTTTAGTTTCTTCCTCAGGTTTCACGACGTGCCTAGCAGACGATACTGGTACAAAGGCAATGAAAGTTCTGTCCCGACAATGACCGCGAGTCAGTTTACTGCTGCTCACTGCCTGCCCGCTGCTGTACTTCAGAATGAATGGAAGCCTAAAAACGGATTATTTCTCCGGCTGCTTTTCTTCGAGCTACTTCCTGCATGCGATTGTTAGATCGAGACGATGAAATTCGACATTGTCAGCTAGAAGCACGCTATCTGTTTGAAATACTTATGATCACAAAAGTCTGCATTTGGCGGATGTGTAAATTTAACCAGATTCGACTCAAAAAACACTAAAACGCAAAATATGTTTTAACAGAGGATGCCCCAAAATAACATTACATACTTTGAAACTGAATATCTCTTTAAAAAAAGTGCCACTCTTCTACATTATATTTAGACCCAAGAAACGGTTTGTAACGCTGTCATTGATTTAAAAGGAAAGGAACATGTTGAAGGGTAAGTACAACTTCCTTTGCACAACGAAAGGACAGCGAGCATAAACGAATATGTGAATGAATTCTGTGGTCACACTCACTTCCAGTGAATTCATAATCGGATTTCGAGGACGTGAAGTTAACCAACCTTGTAGGGAAGTTACATGCACTGAGCATGCGCGACTCAGTCTGATAACCTAACCTTTTCTATTTACCAATTTAAAATCTAGAGACCCGCAGTAATCACACTGTACTTAAGGTGATGGACCGCCAGCCGTCTCTGAATATACAAGCGATGACGTACCTTCTACCCGAAAAGCATGCAAAGAAATGCCAGAAGCATTCTGCTAATTGCAGTTTTGAGAAATGTATGTACTGATTACAATAGTGGCTCACTGTGACTGGTGTTCCTGCTGAAGACAGAAATTCTGTATATCAGCGTGCTGCAGAGTTATGCGGGTTGCACCAGGCACACAATACCAAGAGAGTAACAGAATCATAGATGTAGTAGTGTCATGGATCGTGAATGAATCAACTTTGATTTAAATTACAGTTACATTGCCGGGAGAAAAAGCAACATCTTCAAGGGTAAGGTCATTTTACTGACAAGTATAGAAGTGTATGATAAATTCAGACCAAATGAAACACACATGTCACAGTAACGGATGCCGAAACAGTCGCAGCCGGCCGGAGTGGCCGTGCGGTTCTAGGCGCTACAGTCTGGAGCCGAGCGACCGCTACGGTCGCAGGTTCGAATCCTGCCTCGGGCATGGATGTGTGTGATGTCCTTAGGTTAGTTAGGTTTAATTAGTTCTAAGTTCTAGGCGACTGATGACCTCAGAAGTTAAGTCGTATAGTGCTCAGAGCCATTTGAACCAGTCACACCAATACGCCATGTAAACCCTCCCCCTTCCGCCACCCTCGGCGGCGACGCAAGCATGCAAATGACCGTAAAGGTGCCCAATAGATCCTGCAATAGATTGTCCAAGCGTTTTGCGCCTTTGTTGCAATTAGACAATGTTTCTTGCAGACCCTGGACAACGAGAAGTTTCCACTCGGTCTTGTCCCATACGACTTCAGTTGGTGAGAGACCTGGTGATGTTTCTGGCCAGCGCAGTTGTACACCACGAGGAGCACGCTGCGACGCAGCAGCCATATGTGGATGTGCACTGACCTGCTGAAAAACAGTATCATGGAAGTAGCTCATGGATGACAGCCTTTACAACGTATCGGGCACTGTTTGCTTTACCCTGCTGTAACACAAGTGACCGCGAGTTCTGACTGCTAGCCCCTCATACCTCGAGATCTGGTACGCGACCTGCGTTTCATGGGCAAATGCACTTTGGAATAGGCTGCTCATATGGCCTACATTATACATGTGTACGTCCATCATTCCTATCGCTGAAGACCGCAAACGCCATTCTACTCTCCAGTCGACCCTTTCACGACACCGCAGTTGCCATGCTTGGTGACGTCGTGACGTCAGTGATAACCTAGCCAGAGGCACACGTGATATCACTCCTGACCTAACGAGACGGTTCCCAGTGGTCCCTGATGACACAACAGGCGAACATATGACAGGATTTCGTCCCTTGATGAAGTTCGATAGGCTACTGCTGCGCAACAGTGCTTTGATCATGACGTGTGTCTGTACGACGCTGATGCCCAGAACCTGGTCTACAGGTGTGTGAATGTTCTACAGACTACTGGTGAAAGCAGCGACACACCACCGATACAGTGTGTCCAAACACGTGTACCAACCCGCCGACACGTCCATCCAGCTTCCCAGAGACCACACCCCATTCAAATGGCTGAACGGTTCAACCGGAGGACAACTCGTAGGTGGGGCATGACTGTACCCTAGAATGAATGTTGCAAACAGAGTTTACTTCTAAACTCAGCAGAATTACTTCCTGCAGAGTCAAAACAGAAGACAGAAGACAGAAAACAGAAGACAGGCCTCGTGAGCGCCATCTGATCGCCGATGACCGTGACAAATGACTCACTAACACACAACCTCTTAGTATGCAAATATTATACCCTAGTGCCACTGAACACATTCTTTGAGGGTGTTGCAACTATAACAATATTTAATCTAAAACATAGTCATTGCTACAGTGAAGTTCACTATCGTCCGTACATGAAACACGTTGCGCAGTAGATCACTACAAAAGAAAGAATTCTTCAAGAAAAAATTAATGTGTATTAGGAAGTAGTGGAACCATTTTGCTAGACTATAGGGTGATGAGTTAATCAACGCTATTATTCGGATAGACTAATGGAGGCCCGATTCTATATCATGACCTCAAAAAGATAGCAACTCGCCGAACAAAGAAGATTAAGCCTGAACAAAGGTAAATGCGTATTAAAGATACGTAAATACGGCAGATAATATTACGCCAAGCTGCCCGATGATGGCCAAAATCTCAATATACTTGTGTAGCTCGTAATCTGAGAATGACCAACACAAAACAACTTCAGAATAACTCAATAGATTACTGGTCCGTGGCAGCGCCGGTGCACCCTGAACTTGCCGACAGGAGGACCTGGACAGGACTACAGTGGCTCTGTACCGTTCCATCGGCCTGCGGTTGTGCTCCTTTCCCCTTGGTTAATCCTACCACTCGGCTAAGGGTTCCGATTGTGACAGGCTCGGAGGAACCCTGACGGCAACCCCACCATGTTGCATAATGGTTTTCGTGCAGCCACAGGACGTCGTGTTAAGACTCAAACGCTGCGCAATAGCCTGCATGATGCGCAACTTCACTTCCGACGACCATGGCGAGGTCTGTCTTTGCAACCACGACGCCATGCAGCGTGGTACAGATTGACCCAACAACATGATGAATGGACCACTCAGGATTGACATCACGTTCATTTCACCGATGAATGTCGCATATGCCATCTACCAGACAATCGTCGGAGATGTGTTTGAAGGCAATTCGGCCAGGATGAACGCCCTGGACACACTATTCAGCAAGTGCGGCAAGGTGGATGTCCCCTTCTGTTTTGGGGTGGCATTATGTGGGGCCGACGTACGCTGCTGGTGGTCGTGGAAGGCGCCGTAATGGTTGTACGATACGTGAATGCCATCCTCCGACCGATAGTGCAACCATACCGGCAGCATTTTGACGAGGCATTCGTCTTCATGGGCGACAGTTCGCGCCTCCATCGTGCACATCTTGTGAATACTTGTTTCAGGATAGCGACATCGCTCGACTAGCGTGGCCAGCATGTTTTCCAGACGCTACCGAACATGCCTGAAATAGATTTAAAAGGGCTGTTTATGGACGACGTGACCCAGCAACCACTCTGAGGGATCTACACCAATTGAGTAGTGGGACAATATGGACCAATATTGCTTTGATCAACTTGTGGATCATATGCCACGACGTATACAGGCACGCATCAATGCAAGAGGACGTACTACTGGGTATTAGAGGTACCGGTGTGCACAGAAATCAGGACTAGCGCGTCTGAAGGTCTCGCTGTATGGTGGGACAACATGCAATGTGTGGTTTTCATGAGCAGTGAATAGGGGGGAAACGTTGTTCATGTTGATCTCTGTTCCAGTTTCCTCTACATGTTAACGAACTCTCGGAACCGAGGTGATGCAAAACTTTTTTTGGTGTATGTATGAGCACATCACTTTCGAATGTTACAGACTTACGCCATCTTGCGATTTTCTTAATGTAACTGATCGGCTCATATCAAAGCTTATCCATCCTAACCATCTGTTGGTTCCGTACTTAGGCAACACATCAGTGGATTCAAATGACTGAGGAGTATTGATTCTAGTGTATAAATTACGGATTTATTTTAACGACTTGTCAGTTAAGCATGTAATAGGTAGGTGATTACAATCAATGGAGTCCTCTAATGACCCCGTTGTCGACGGGAATTAGATTCTAACGAATCTCTAATCTGATGACGTAATTAATTATATTGTATTAACTCGTGTAAGGAACATGATTATTAAGTAATTAAACAATCTGCCTTTGTATGGAACTGGACTATAAAGCTACCGATGCTTCTCCATGTGTATGTGATGCATCGCGGAGAAGTCTCAAGTTTACAAAATTGTTAGAGCAAACGAAACATAATGCGTGAAGTATCAAATAACAGGTAAGTTTAGTCAGACTACTGCCCAGTCTTCGAAAAGCGAAAAGTACGGAATCGGCAGCTACACTACAAACCCAAAACCGTACCGTGAGATCAGTCGAGTGATTCACGACACGAACTTGTCTTGTCTTTGTCCTGTCGAGCGGTTCGCCGCTGAGCTGCGGGCAGAGGAGCCCAGTTGGCAGTTGGGTGCGGGAGCCCGGGCAAACAATGGCCCGCTTATAATAGGACCGCCTGCGTGCTCCCATCTCACGTACCGCTGCCGGCTGCCTCAATAGTGTCTCGCCAAGGGCTGCAAGGTCACGTTTTCCCCTTTCGCTGCCTACTCAAGAGAGATACATAGCAAACTTATTGCTTAATGTGTATTTACACGAGCCTTATTTTCTACATCTGCAGCCATACGATTACTCGGCAGTTCACACCTCGGTGTTCGACAGAGTTTTCGTAGTCACTTTCAGACTTTGTCTCGACCGTTCCACTGACAAATAACACGTGAGAAAAACGGACACCTAAAGCTCTTATCTCTCTTATTTTGTTCACAATGGTCATTCCTCTGTATGTAGGTAGGAGATATCAAAATTTTTAGCATTCGGAGAGGGAAACTGATGATTAAAATATCATGAAAAGATGTCGCTGCAACTAAAAATACCTTTCTCTTATTTACTCACTTACTATACAAAACGAGCCAGTCTACTTCGAACTTTAACGATGTCCTCTGTCAATCCTATCTGGTAAGGATCCCATACTGAACAACAATACTGCAGAAGAAGACGGATAAGTGTAGTGTAGGCAATCTCTGTAGTAGGCCTGCTGCATCTACTGAATGTTCTGCCAATAACACGCAGTCTTTCGTTCCCCTTCCCCACAACACTTTCTGTATAATGGTTCCTGTTTAAATTGTTCGTAATTGCGATCTCTTGGTATTTAGTTGACTCGGCGACCTTCAGATTTGTGACTAACGGAAATGTTTCAGTACTCATGTGGACGAAATCACACTTCTCATTGTTCAAGGTCAGTTGCCACCTTTCCCATCGTGCACATACTTTGTATAAATAACATAATAATCCACTTTCATCTTCTGATGACGTTACTAGACAATGAAAGACAGTATAATCTGCAAACACTCTAAGGGGACCACTGAGAGTGTCTCCTAAATCGTTTATATAAATTAACAACAGCAGATAGCCTGTAACACTTCATTGGGGAACATCACATATCACTTCGGTTTTGCTCAATGACTTTCCATCATTTACTACGAACTGTGACCTTTCTGACAGGAAATCATGAATCCAGTCGCACAACTGAAGCGTTAATCCGTAGGCACACAATTTGATTAGAAGTCGGTTGTGAGGAACGGTGTCAAAAGCCTTCTGAGAATCTAGAAATAGGGGATCAATTTCAGTTCCACTGTCACTGGCACACATACCCAGTTCCGTTTTACAAGAAAGATATTTTCTGAATCCGTGTTGCCTATGTGTCAATAGATCGTTTTCTTTCAGGTATTTCATAATGTACATGTTCCAGAATCCTACTCCATATCGATAACAGAGATATGGGTCTATAATTCATCGCATTTTTTCTGTTTTCTTTCTTATGTATTGGTGTGACCTGTACAACGTGACTGGATGACCTGCCTCTATGAATTGATTTAAGTTGCTTTGCTTCACCGAGGATATCTACTTCTATGCTACTCATGTTGGCAGCTGTTCTTGATTCGAATTCTAGAACATTTACTTCGTCTTCTCGGGTGAAGGAATTTCGCAGAAACTGGATTAGTAACTCCACTTTAGTGGTTCTATCGTCATGAAGACTATCTTTGCTATTGGTATAGTCTCACCACTGGTGTACTTTAAATACGACTAGAATCTCTCTAAATTTCCTGCCACATTTCGAGAGACAGTTTCATCGCGGGGACAATTAAAAACAACTCCCATTAAAGCCTGTGCTAAATCTCTAGCCTCTGCAAAACATCACAAATTTTACGTTCTTTTAAATCTGAAATGCTTTTTTCGTTTCTTCTCCGACACTGTCCTGACCAGTTTTACGTAACACAGGATATCTGTGCCTTCTCTTATTAATTTACTTGGTATGAAACTTACAATTTCTGTTCATACAATTTCTTTCATTTTAAGCTGCATCTACTTTACGCCTTCGTAGTCAGTTTGGAAGGGGTGGAGACTTTCCCTTAGTAAGGAGACAAGCCAATTTTAACTGCTTTTTTAGTTGATATATTTTGCGTTTACTTTCAGTGGATTTGTGTTTTACCGTTTCCAAGCTCGCTACCAAGTCCTTGTGTTCGCTGATCCCTATATCAATCATAACACTCTCTGTTCGCTCACGGTTGTTTGTGGCTGCAAGGTCTAGTATGGTATCAGGACCATTTACACTTCGTGTGGGATCTGAATTGATTGTTCAACATAATGCAAGGAATAAATTGGCATCCTTTGTTGGAGAAGAAAATTTTATCTCGATAAAGATAGCTCGTAAGGATTTCAGTATATGGTCCTTTGGGAGAATCATTAAACTACGATAATGTTAGTATGCAATTTATGTATCCTTCAGCAATTGCACTGTCGGTCCAAGGAATCAAATGAGAGGATATTTCTCGAGTTGTCATTCCTCGTATGCTTGCTGTTTCTGAACTTCCTGAAACATTAGTTGCCAGCCGCGGTGGCCGAGCGGTTCTAGGCGCTTCAGTCCGGAACCGCGTGATTGCTACGGTAGCACGTTAGTTACGTTTAAGTAGTTCTAAGTTCTAGGGGATTGATGACCTCAGATGATAAGTCCCATAGTGCTCAGAGCCATTTGAACCATTTTGTAAACATTAGTTGGGAAGAATTACCAATTTAAAATATCAACTAGAAGAAATTAATATTTTCCTAGAAATTTAAGTGCTCTGTTCACAAAAAATGTTACTACGTCTGCAGCATTTAATGTTGTTTAAAATAATCTAGTTGACTTGAGCTTCTTTTAAATACTGTTGCTGAACATGTTTCTTTTGAAAAATGTAATCACTTAAATTTGAAGTACTTCAAAAAATATTTTCAAAGTATCTTACAATTGAAAATGGTTTGTTTTATGTTCTCAAGAGTAAAACTGTTGCATGTTACAAAATCAAATAACAAAAAAAAACAATTAATTTTATTTTCCCAATCGGATGCCAAGGCTTGATTGATTACTTTTCCAAAAAAACTGGATTGTCCCTTTCTCCTTATTTGGGTCTTAAAGTAATGATGAACCATGCTTTTTCCAAATAAAATGAAAAATTGAAGTATACATTCTTTTCTGGTGTTGGTTTCGCTTAAATAATAAGTGGGTATTTTACAAATGTTAGTAATGTATTTTTGTGCCAGCATAACGTTAAAAGCGATAGAACTTCTTTGAATTACCATAAAAGGGAAACAAAGCGACATAAAGTGGTAAAATTTGATACAGTCACTTATTTCCATAGAGAGGACAAACCAGCCAAGTTTCTTCGAAAAATGAGTCGGGCGATGAGAAAATACTTTTTTTCTGCTTACATGACATGCAATGGCCCAAACGCTAATTGGAGCACGATAGTTGAAAATTCTTTCCAGTTAGTTTTATTTCATCACCTAGAGTTAATTTAGTACGCACACGTGTAAACTTGTGAGAATGTAAGCGCATGTTTGTTCCGTGTGAAGTGGAGGGAAGACAACGTGCAGTACGTATGCTTCTGTACTCGGTGTGTGTAGTTCAGTCGAGCCACAAGTGAGGAGACCGCGGGAGAAATTCCAGTTACGGAGCTCGGCAAGTATGAGATGCGGGCTGCCTACACGTGGCGACAAAAGTTACTCGACTGCTACTCTTCAGCAGAACTCTACGTGGAAAACAATGGGGGCGCAGCATTGCCTGGCGGCTTTTACGACATCTTCACTGTTATCATCCAAGTACACCCCTACACTTGTGTATTTTCTGTGTATTCCTTGTACCTCCTCTCCCTTTGTTAAGAACGGTCATTGCCTGCCTAACAAGGGGACCGCGCCTATACATCATAACCGATTTCATCTAAAATTATGGCTTATGCACGGCTAGGCCAGAAATGAAAGTGACAGAAGTGGAAGCTCCAGATGGCTCTTAGAAAAAATAACATGTTTGGCGCGGGTTGGGCAGGACATGAGTAATTTATGTTAGCGTAATATCCAGGCATTGGTTGGTGTAGCGGAAAGAGTGTAGCACTGTAATCCGAAACCAAAACAATCTTGAATACATTGTGCTTATTAAAATTTTTATGAAAAGCATGAAAAAGAAAGTCAAAAAATAAGTTTCCACAAAGGGATCGTAAGGCGTGCACTAGAGTTTCGTATATAAAATTAGATATTTATGTAATGTTGTAGTTGATCATTTACAAAAAAAAACGGCTCTGAGCACTATGGAACTTAACATCTGAGGTCATCAGTCCCCTAAAACTTAGAACTATTTAAACCTAACTAACCTAAGGACATCACACACATCCATGCCCTAGGCAAGATTCGAACCTGCGACCGTAGCAGTCGCGCGGTTCCGGACTGAAGCGCCTAGAACCTCTCGGTCACCGCGGCCGGCGATCATTTACAAGTGCTGGGATGATATTCATCGCAAATACAGAGGAAGCAGTAATTTTATGGGGATCTTGAAGATGTCATAACGTCCCATTCTTACAATTACATGCTTCCTTTAAAGTTCCTGCAGACCTATAAACTTAGTTTAGATTCTCTCGTTGCACAGTTTAGCAGCAAACCACGCGTAATGTACCTCATTGCCAGATACTGGCAAGGACAGTTGGTGATGTAGAGTGAAATGTATTTCGATGTAGTCTTCTTGGCATATGATTACTTTCTCTTTTTTAACTTTGCAAAAACAGACATAAAGTCTGATGGGATAACAGCAATCAGTGATTTTATAATGTTACTTATAATCCGTCTTGATTGCAATTTTTTTTATTCATGTGATCGGTTTCGATTCATTCAGAACCATCTTCAGATCTGATATCTCAGTTACAGGAGTAACCCGTCCAAATCCAGCAACTTTCATATGCTGCTCAGATCTGAAGATGGTTCTGAATGAACCGAAACCAATCACATGAATAAAAAAAATTGCAATCTTTTGTAGCTTTTTGATCAAATTCTTTACCTGAAGTTAACAGTACACATCACAAGATTGCACTAGTGGGGTACATTTAGGTTGAACGGCTTTAATACTGCGCAATGGCAATCCTCCTTAATCTTGAAAAATCTCGTCGGGTATTTGTGGATTTGTTTTCTCCTCTCCACCAGTCATTTAGCAGAAGAAATTTGTTCTTGTGAACGTAGGGCTTCATCACATCAGTCAAGAATTTCTCTTTCACGCCTTGTATGAAAATACTAATAAATACAATATATAGAGCCTTATTTCAATTTATTTTGAGTAACGTAAAAATTAAAAATAAAAGAAACAGAAAAGTGCGCGCAGAGGCCTCGATAAGAAGACTCTCGGATTAGCGTGCTGTTCTTCCGCTGCGCCAACCGCTGCCTGGAAACTACGTTAACAGAAATGGCTCTTGCTGCGCCCTATCGCGCCAAAGATGCTATTTTTTCTGAACGCTCGGCTATTTGGAACTCCCACTTTTGTTACTTTCATTTCTGCCCAGTGTTTCACAAATTTGGACGAAATCACTGAAGACGAGTTGGCAGGATCACATCGCTTAATACAGGCAGCGTGTTTGCCACTCTGTGTCAACTGTTTCCACTATTGGCCATCTTTCCGGCCACGGCCGGTCATCTCTGGCAGATAAAAAGTCACAGGGCGTGTACGAAACTGAAGTGCACGAGCTCTGAACCATTCCCTAAGCGAATAGGTTGATTTTTCTTTATCTTACGTCAATATCACATGTAAATACTTGACTATTTTCATGAAAACCAGGTCGTCACTTACGTGCGAAGCCCTTTCACCAAATATTTTTATTCATCCTGTGGCAGTTCAGCTTTAAACCAACGCCCATATCTTTTGATAAGAGCATGTAATATATGTGAAGACGAATGCACAAGGCGAACGGATTCCTGACTAGAAATAGAGGAAAAAAGGTCCTATGAAAGTGAGTCCGGGCATGTGTGTGTGTGTGTGTGTGTGTGTGTGTGTGTGTGTGTGTGTGTTTGTTTGTTTGTTTGTCCTTAGGATGATTTAGGTTAAGTAGTGTGTAAGCTTAAGGACTGATGACCTTAGCAGTTAAGTCTCATAAGATTTCACACAAATTTGAATTTTTTTTTTTTAAAGTGAGTCTGGAAATGTATCGTTGCCACGGAAAATGGTGCTGCTTGTGTATTACAGACTGTGAAATTCGCGCAACGTACTGTAAGCAACAGACTGGTCCGGTATTTATGTCGGGAACAAGCGGAGATGGTGTTCGTGTACGGCCAAGCACCTGGAAATGGTAGAGAGGAAGAACACCAAAAGAAGTACCCTCACAGGCATACCAAAAGAAGTAGCCTCACAGACACCAACCACATCATACAATATTTCCAGCCCTTTTTTGCGTTTGTGTGATCAGGGGTCCTTTCAGACAGACGAACGAGCAGAATCGCGGCGGACCGTGCGTACACCTAATTGGACCGAGATCTACAGGATACTGAGACGAACCCTAGTACAAGCTCCGTGCAAGTGGACCGCCAGCATTGTGTAAGCCGAAGTATGATTATGTGTATCTTGCGTGACATCCGCAACTATCCCTATCACCTGCAGCGAGAGCAAGGATAGCGGATTTCCCTTTACGGGAAGTATTTTGTTGGTGGTTTTTGCACCACACTAACACAATTATGGGACTTCTGCCGCCAGTACTCTTTACCGACGAAGCAACTCTTATCAGAATTTGCATCATTAATCTGTGTAGTTGTCATCTGTGAGCTACATAAATCCTTGGGGCATGAGCATTGGTTCAGGATCAATGTGTGGGCAGGGATTCTTGGCGACCACATACTCGGACCGGTTATTATTCCGCAACACCTCCGTGGAGGAACGTACCTGGACTTCCTGCGGAATACTCAACCTGGGTTGCTTGAAAATGTGCCTCTGGCAATACGACAGTTATGTGGTTTCTGCATGTAGGAGCACTACCCCACTTCCTCATTGCAGTTCTCTGAGACCTAAACAACGTCTTTCCCAGACGTAGTATTGAACGTGGAGGCCCTTTAGCATGGCGTTCTACATCACCAGACGTAAACACCCTGGATTTTTGCCTCTGGGAGCATCTGAAAAGCGCTGTGTGTGCTGAACCAGTCCGTGATGTGCAGACCCTTCAACAGCGTGTTCACGACGCCTGTAACGCTATTTGAAGAGACCCTGGAATTTGCGAAAGTGCGGCAGTTCATCATACGATGTGTGAACGCGTGAATTGCATCCTATGGAGGCCACATTGGACATCTATTGTGACGTGGATGCGATGCAGCTATGCACTGTATTCCAGGACGACTTGTTGTCGATGCAAGCGCACTGTTCATTTACAGACACACGTTCATAGGACCCTTTTTCCTCCATTTCCAATTGGAAACCCGTCCCTGCAGCCTGTTCCTGGCCATGTCGGTATCCCTGGGAACGAAGCTGCAGATGCCGCGGCCAAGGCTGCGGTCCTCCAGCCTCGGACAGCTTCTTGTTGTGTGCCTTCATCTGATTTTAGCAGGGTCATTTGTCAGCGCATTTTATCGCTGTGGCATGCCGATTGGTGTACACTTACTGAAAACAAGCTTCGGGCCTTGAAACCTCTCCCCACGGCTTGGACGACCTCTTCACGCCCTTCTCGGCGGGAGGAGGTCGTTTTGGCCCGGTTACGGATTGGACACTGCCGGTTCAGCCATCGCCATCTGCTGACGGCTGCGCCGGCGCCGTTCTGCCCATGTGGGCAATTGCTGACGGTATGCCACATTTTAACGTCCTGTCCGAATTTTAATACACTGCGCATTGATCTTGGCCTGCCATGTACTCTGGATGACATTTTAGCGGATGACCCAGGAGCAGCTGCTCGCGTTCTTCGTTTTATCCGCTTGACAAACCTGTCTAAGGGCATTTGATTATGCTGTTTTCTTTTAATCCCTTGCCTGTTAATGTACCTTTTATAGTTTTGTCCTTTTTAGTTGCTGTTTTAACCTTGTGCCTCGCAGTGCACTCATAACTTAGTATGGGCGCTAATGACCATTGTAGTTGAGCGCCCTAAAACCACAAGAGAAAAGCCTGTGAAAGGTCTCTGTTGGATTCCTTTCATGTTAATTTCTTAAATCTGTTGTCATTTACGGCATAAATTCCTCTTCTAAATTTACTGTGGTGTTTCTATCTGGGAGGAGACTGAGCTGTGAAACATGTTACTTTTACACATAAACAAGAACGATCTGTCACAGTACTACACCTTAAAACACAGTTTATATGTAATTCATGTCACACAGTCTCATACAGAACCTACATCCGCTTTCTTTTATATACTGTATATGATAAGATACTGTCATCCCTCTTCCCTTCTGTGTGAGAGGATGAATGAGCAAATGTATTTCTAGTTGCATACTTGATGGTAGCAGACAAGCCTGTCTGCTAGAGAACAGTAGGATCAACGTCGGAACAGGTAGCTACGCTTTCTAAAAGCAAAGAGGTTCTATTCTTTGTATGGTCCTGTCCGTCCCTTGTCATGTTGGTATAGGAAGCTGCCTCTCTGGTCACTTCCGTTTTGTATCTGTGAAGCACCCTCGGTAGGGGCCCACGCCAGTCTGTCCACGGCGAGCTTCTGAAGTGGTAAGATCTCCAGCTAAGCGCGTCTCTGCTAAGTCCGTAGGACAATGGATTTCTTAAGTTCAGCCTAACTGAAAATTTAATCACCTTTATTTCTAATGTTATCTTAAATTGCAACACAGTGTAATTCGAGTGTGAAGTTCAGAATATCTTCTGGTAGTTGCTTTGTCACTACTTTGTGCGTAAAGTGGAACCACGTGTTGATCAGTAACTCTAACTAAGATCATCAATCTTAAATGCGAATGTGCATGAGATTATAACGTCTCGTCTTGACAATATTTTTCAATATAGCAACTTTTCTGTATGTTCAACCCACGTGGGGTGTACTTTGTGAGACCAGTACCACGTGCTTATACAATTGTTTGACCCATCAGGTTAATAGTAAGACAATAGTAACCAGTTTGAGGTTTTTCTTTCGTAAATTGCGTTTCGATGTAATTTTATTTTAATTATAAAAATTATTTTGGAGTTACACTCTTTGTGTAAACCAAGTTGACCACATGAAGCATGTGGTGTAAGCATCAAGTAGCCCTCAGCTATTCTTTTCGGGAATATTTCACAGAGAGTTAGTATGAATTTAGTATACCAGTGTGTGGTAATTTCATGACGGACAGGATTGCGCTGCGAATGTAACTTCTTTGGGTGAAAATTGAATCGGTTGGTTGTGGTTAATTTGCTCTTGCATATGTTTCAACGTTCTTCGTGTGTTATTTTATGAATGTAGTGTTGCATGTAGTCTCCCAATCTTGGCTCCCTATTTGATGTGTTCTGTAAGATTACAAACTCACATTTTCACAATCCTAAATAAGGCACCAGTTTAGTTATGCATCAAGTTTGATATGCTGAAATTTTAACGGAACAATCATCAATATTAAAATAAATGTCCAAATATAAACTGATTTATTTCTTTTTATTTAAATTGTCTTTTATATATATATATATATATATATATATATATATATATATATATATATATATATATATATATAAAATATATATATATATATATATATATATATATATATATATATATATATAAAATCACCGGTTATCGTAAGATGAGTACTAAAAGATTATAATTAATTTTAGTCTGGTTGGGGATTTGGTAAGCTATACTGGATACCTGGTGAAACAGTTGCGCAGTAACGCAAGGTTAACTTCCTCAGATAGCTCACAGCTTTTAACCCACTTTTATGGTCTTGAATATCAGCACCGCTTTCAGAATAAATTAATGCAACAACATTACACATAACAAAATTACACCTGTCGGTTTCATTTATGTTCTCCTTGTGTAAATTTCATCTAGTTAAATGTGCTTTTCTAATAATTTTTAGTTTGCAAAGTTTAAATTGGTTCAAAACTCTGTTGTGAGGAGGTCGGAGCAAGGGTTGAGGGGAGGTTGGGTTTTAGTTTGTCGCTCTCGTATGATTTTTAGATCGGTTGAAAACTACGCACGAAATGTAGAGCGTAACAGGAGAGGCGCTTTAGACACGGAATAGCGCAGACTGGGCAGAAGCTTCCAACTGGCACGTAGGTGAAGGCGGGGGCGGCGGCGGTGTGTCTCCCAGGCGGGTGGGCCTCATTACCGCCTCGCAGAGTGCCCGCCCATCTCTCTTCTCTGCCGTCGCTCCCAGGGCGGCGGCGGCTGCGCATTAGCGGGATGAGTCAAGTCCGAGGAAGTTACGTCAAAGCGGCAGCCGCGCTCCTTTCATAATGAGACGCGAACGAGCAGCTCTCAAAAGTAATTGACCGTAGTCTCTCTTTCACCGACGGGTTCCGTAGTGCTGTTTAAAGGCGGAAAGACGCGCATTAATGACCTAGTCTGCACGACGGCACCTTACACCTGAATGGGTAATTTTTTCCACACGTTTTTATTATGTCACTTTCTTGCCCGTCTGCCTGTATGTTCGGTACAAATTTTGCAATAGATTTTTAAGTCACTTCCCGATGAGCTAGAAACGTTAAATTTTAAACTCATCTGAGAAATGGATAACAATGCAATAGTGTGGAGATAAGAAACACCTACACCCGATAGAGTAAGGGGTGGGGGTGAAAATGGGGTGACAGAGAAGAATAAGCCGCGGTGGTCTCGCGGTTCTAGGCGCGCAGTCCGGAACCGCGCGACTGCTACGGTCGCAGGTTCGAATCCTGCCTCGGGCATGGATGTGTGTGATGTCCTTAGGTTAGTTAGGTTTAAGTAGTTCTAAGTTCTAGGGGACTGATGACCACAGCTGTTAAGTCCCATAGTGCTCAGAGCCATTTGAACCATTTTGAAGAATAACGCAGATCACGACCTGTCCAGCTGTAGTTCCTCCGCGATGGCTGTGCTAGGCAGTTTCCATCACAGCCCGTACAGCCCACGGTGTGTAAATTACCTGCTGCACGGTATGTGCTCGGCAACTAGAGTTGCTCTCCACCAAAACTGCGGTTCCGTAGTTTTGGTAACTACGTAAACGAAGTGCCCGCCCGGTTGGCCGTGCGGTCTAACGCACGGCTTTCCGGCGGGAAGGAGCGCCTGGTCCCCGGCACGAATCCGCCCGGCGGATTTGTGTCGAGGTCCGGATGGATGGTTTTTAGGCGGTTTCCCTTCTGCTTCGGCGAATGCGGGCTGGTTCTCCTTATTCCGCCTCAGTTACACTATGTCAGCGATTGCTGCGGAAACAAGTTCTCCACGTACACGTACACCGTAATTACTCTACCACAGAAACACAGGTGTTACACTCGTCTGGTGTGAGACGTTCCCTGGGGGATCCACCGGGGGCCGAACCGCACAATAACCCTGGGTTCGGTGTGGGGCGCCGGAGGGGTGAAGGGGACTGCGATAATAGTCGTGGGGTTGTGGACCACTGCGGCTACGGCGGGGACGGAGCCTCTCCGTCGTTTCTAGGTCCCCGGCTAACGTACAATCCAATACGTAAATGAAGTAATAAATGACCGGTAGTATTAGTAGCAGTGGTAGAGAAAGAAACATGAATGAATGCCTGAGAGAGAAACTACGAGCCGACGACCTTTTTTTTTCGCTGTTTGTTTCGCACAAAATTATAACCACACATCACTCAGTATCAGTCCATTGTGTATTTCATGTCCTTACAGTAAGTTTAGGAGCAATAAAAAATATTTATTCGCAGTACTTCTAATGGTTCAAATGGCTCGGAGCACTATGGGACTTAACTTCTAAGGTCATCAGTCCCCTAGAACTTAGAACTACTTAAACCTAACTAACCTAAGGACATCACATACATCCATGCCCGAGGCAGGATTCGAACCTGCGACCGCAGCGGTCGTGCGGTTCCAGACTGTAGCGCCTAGAACCGCTCGTCCACCCCGGCCGGCTTCGCAGTACTTCTCCGTTTTTATGTAAGCAAAGCATCTGCTTTTGATGCACGTACAATTTACAGGGGCAATCGTGAAAAAAATACTTACATAATTGTTGTTGTTATTTTATGCTCAGTACAACGTTCTTCATCATGATCAAAGGCAAGAGTTTCCTCTTCGTGTTGGTTAATACAAAAGTTATTTATAAGAGGAACATGTTTTTTTTTGTAAGTATTGAATCGATATTTGATCTATTTTTGTGTTGCGGTTTTTTATTTTACCTTTTTGTTGAGAAAATTGCGTTTCTACCTACAAATAATTCAATGCCTTCTCTTGCTGACAGTACGGGTAATGTAACTGATGTTGATAAATAGAAGGCCGAAATTCTAAACCTAGCTTTCAAAATCTCGTTTGCGGTAAAGGACTGCACTACCATTCCTCCTTTCAATTATCGAACAAACGCAAGGATGGCTGACATAGTCTTTGGTGTATCTGATATTGTAAAACAGTTAAGATCCTTAGACACCAGGAAGTCATCTGGCCCAAACGGTATCCCCGTAAGATTTTATGTTGACTATGCTACAGATATAGAACCACTGTTATCCATCATCTATCAGACATCATTGGAACGGTGGATAGTTCCACGGGACTGGAAGAATGCCAAGGTCATAGCAATCTATAAAAAAGGTAGAAAATCGGATGCACATAATTACCGGCCAGTTTCACTGACATCGATTTGTTGTAGAATCATGGAACGTATTTTGTGTTCAGACATAATTACCTTTCTAGACTCTGAGAAGCTCATCTGCAGAAACCATCACGGTTTTAGGAAATAGAGGTCATGCGAGACACAGCTGGCCTTCTTTGTGCATGATGTACAACAGGCTCTAGATACCGGCCAAGGTTGATGTCATATTTCTCGACTTTCGAAAGGCGTTCGACTCAGTTCCACACTGTCGCTTGCTCCAAAAAGTGCGTGCAACGGTCTATCCAATGACATATGCGGCTGGATAGATAGTTTTCTAACAGACAGGGAACAGTATGTCGTCCTGAACGGGGTGACTTCAACAGAAACAAGCGTAACTTCAGGTGTGCCCCAGGGCAGTGTAATAGGTCCGCTGCTTTTTACGATTTACACAAATGACCTGGTTGATGGTATTGGCAGCGGCGTTAGACTGTTTGCCGATGATGCTGTAGTCTACAGGAAACTAGTATCACACGAAAGTTGTGAACAAATCAATGAGGACTTGCTGAAAATAAATGAGTTGTGTAATGACTGGCAGTTATCTCTCAATATTAGTAAGTGTAACCCACTGCGTATAAGAAGGCGAAAATTCCCATTAATGTACGAGTGCAAAATAAATGCCCAGTCTTTGGAAGCGGTAACATCCGTCAAGTATCTGGGTGTGACTATTCGAAATGATCTCAAATGGAATTATCAGATTACACGAGTAACGGGCAAGGCGAACTCTAGATTGCGGTTTATTGGTAGAATCCTGAAGCGATGCAGTCCTTCAACAGAGGAAATAGCTTACAATACGTTAGTTCGTCCAGTCTTGGAGTATTGTTCGTCTGTATGGGACCCTTACCAGTTGGGTCTGATTCAAGAGATTGAGAAGGTCCAAAGAAGAGCGGAAAATTAGTGTCTGGTACATTTAGCCATTGAAAGAGCGTTACAAATCTCATAGAAAAGTTTGAAGTGGGACACACTTCCAGATAGACGGCGCGCTAAGCGGAAGGGGCTGCTTAGTAAATTCCGAAATCCGACCTTCACCGAGGATGTAGAGCATATATTATTACCACAAACTTTCAAATCGCTCAATGATCACCATCCAAAGATAAGTAAAATCAGAGCTCGTGCTGAGGTGTTCAGACAGTCGTTTTTCCCTCGCGCGATCCATGAGTGGAACAGACGGGGAGAACTTAATCCAAAGTTTGAAGTACGCGGGACAGAACGATTCTTATGGAGAAAAACGTCTAATTTGCACACCGATTCACACGGAAATTCTGAATTGCCAAATGCAATGTCTCAGTCCAGACACTTGGGTGACGGTAGTCGGGAGGAAAAGCAACCTTCAACTACACACGACAACGTCGAACCAATAGAGGAACTGATTGGTAGCAATAGCAGTTTTTCAACGAGCTTCAAACAACGGTTGTCACGACCAAGGAGCAGATATTTATTTGTAACATTGTGCAGTCCTGTCAGCAACTGTGATAATAGAACATGTAATACGTCAACCTCAGTTGCAAATAGAAACCAATCTTTACCCAGATTTCAGCCAAAATAATTTGGCCTTCTTCAGAAGCCAGTGACACTAAACCATTGCATGTTCACGCTATAAAATATGTTTTTCGAACTCCTTCTAAAGTCATGGCCTTCTGGGGGTGGGGGGAGGGGATATGTACAGGTTGATTTTGGTTTGCATAAGGCGAGCGCCTATTAGATGCAGTTTAGTTGTGCCTAGCCACACAGGCATGGGACAAAGATATGGAAACATTGCGAGAAATACATGCTTGAGCATAAATACAGACGCCAACCAAGCCTGCAGGTTGTGTGTGGTGTTGTATTTGACCACGAACGGCAACTGTGCTCTGTCCTCAGCAGGTGTTAATCGCAGTCAGAACAGTCTTGAGTGTAATTTTGAGCCCATTATGTCGGGGCTATGTGAATTGGAGCGCGGGAAAAATGTTAGTGCTCAAATGCGGGGCGCTACTGTAACCGAGGCAGCCGAAGTGTTTGCTGTAACAAGAAGCACAGTATGCAAGATTTGCACCGCATTCACGGAAAGGTGAAAAACATCTTCAGCTAACTCACAACGCAAACGAAAGTGCATATTGAGTACTCGTGACATTCGGACATTGGCGTGGATTACGATTACACATAAGGCGACAATGGCTGCAAAAGTCGGCGCAGAACTGAATGTCGCATTCGAGAACCCTGTCAGTAGAAAATCAAAAGGAAGGGAGCACCAGAAGCCTGGAATTCTAGGGCGAGTTGGCATTCCAAAACCACTCGTCAGAGATGGCAACAAGGAAGCGTAGTATCGAAGCTACAAAACCTGGAATGTCGAGCAGTGGAAGAAAGTGATTTGGTCGGATGACTCTTGTTTCACACAGTTTTCAACTTCTGGCCGAGTTTGCATCCGAAGAGTGAAACATAGTGGTAGTTCGCTGATGATTTGGGAAGGCATATCGTGATATTCCATGATCTCCATGTATACTTTGTAAGGTCGCATTACTGTCAAGGAGTATGTGAGCATTTTGCCTGATCAGGTCCACCCTTGGTACACCCCAGTGGTGATGCTGTGTTGTAAGACATCAGGGCCCCTGTTCACACAGCTCTCATCCTCCAGGAATGGTTCTCTCAGGAGGCCGGCCGCGGTGGTCTAGCGGTTCAGGCGCTCAGTCCGGAACTGCGCGACTGCTACGGTCGCAGGTTCGAATCCTGCCTCGGGCATGGATGTGTGTGATGTCCTTAGGTTAGTTACGTTTAAGTAGTTCTAAGTTCTAGGGGACTTATGACCACAGATGTTAAGTCCCATAGTGCTCAGAGCCATTTGAACCATTTTCTCTCAGGACGAGGACGAATTGCCGCATCTCCCCTGGCCTCAACATTCACCAGATCTCAGTATTATTTAGCCTTTGTGGTCTACTTTGAATAGAAGGGTGCGTGACCGCTGTCCACCTCCATGGTCGTTACCTAGACTTGACACTATTTTGCAGAAAAGTGGTATAAGACTCCATTGATAACCATGCAGGAATCGTATGGAAAGCCAACGAAATTCCTAATCTGGATTAGGAATGGTAATATGTTCTGTGTATAGTGTTTCCATACATTTCACCTACCGTTGTAGATCGGTCGGTCCATAAGGATCGTGGAGGAGTGCTTTACGCCTGTGTGACACTAAAGGTGTTGTGTCTATGAATCCTGCCTATTCTGTTCGCTAGACAAACAGCTCGTATTAAAGAGTTTTATTACAATTGACAAAATACAATGCTTAATTTTGGCAATTACACAGATGCAAAGGCGACATACGAAATAATCAGTCTTTGCAGTGACTGCTGATCTCTAACTGACAAACGTCTGTCCAGAACTGCTATCGAAGTAGCTAATCTTGAAGCTGCGATCCAAGTGGGCTGCCACCCGTCGGACGCGGCGCTGATGTCCTCTTCACACAGGGGCCGCTGCTGTCGCGTTGTCGTCCTGGAAGGGGGTCGGTCAGCGTGTGATTGGATGACCTATTCTCACAGCCTTCTCTTCTCTGTCGCTCCCGACTGGCGTGCCGGTGCATGACTTTACGCCATAACAGAAGATCTATATAACATCCGGGCAAATCTACGGTGGTAGAAAACCACCTAGACACCTATTAAGTTATAGAACACAACAGCACAGATTCTGTTGTCCGTTTCCAGTTATTGGGTGAGTGTTATTAAGGAAGGTGTGGAAGTCAAATTAGAAAGAGATCTTGTAAGAAGAACGGGAATTTTCCCTAAATTCTGCTTAGAATCCAGCTTCCTTTCGCTGTTTTAAAAACAGAGGGACAGCGTTAGCGCTACTTGTCCACCTGGTGTTGGTTAAAGTTTTAATACAGTCTGCCCGTGGTCATCTTTTGGTGTGCGAAGGCGCTAGTTGTTCGCTGTCAGTGTTGTCTTTGTGAAGACTAACGTTTTTCTTCTGCGTTTACGCTGTATGCCAAAACTTGCTTACAAGGAGACCATACGAACTTCCCTCACCGATTTGATTCTTACTGACAGGGCGTGTAGGGCACGACTAGGAAATCAACATACTTAAACAGGAAAATGCAACTCTCACCCGTTTTCGAGAAAATCGAATTCGAAAATTTTAGGCTTTCTTGTGTAATTTGTATGTCGCTACCACTAGGCTTTCTTCTGTAATTTGTGTGTCGCCAGTACTCGGGGATTTCGCAGCCGAGCGGGTAAGCGCTAAGTTTCATAAACTCGAAGTTTGTGGATCAAATCTCGCTGTCGGTAATCTTTTCTTTTTCTTTCTCTATCTCTCTCTCCCACTCTCTCTCTCTCTCTCTCTCTCTCTCTCTCTCTCTCTCTCTCTCTTTCCCATCCACACGTAATTCTACAACAGATATACGTGGTACGCCACGAGATTGTGTGATGACCGAGTACAGTTTGTCTATGTCATCGAAGTTTGTTTGGCAATATCGCATTGAAAAAAACAAAGCACTTGCAAAAATTCGGCGTTCATTAAAAGTGCTTTATGTTGCAATAATTGTTGTTTCCCATGTTTCTACGATCATTACCATCCTGATTCTTGCAGTGCTCCTTAAATTACGCATTATACCGGTTACAAATGTAGATACAAAGATAGGAATAAAATCACAATACTCATTTGAAAGTTCTTGTATATACTTTTTTACCTCAAGTCTCCTTAAGAAAACTCTTTATCTTTTTTTGAGAGCGAAGATTATGAAAACAGTGAATGAACCGTAAAATATGGATGATTTCCACAGTCATAAAAAATCTGTTGTTAGAATTACGTGGTAATAAAAATACCGGCAAGGAGATTCGATCCAAAGACCTCGTGCTTTTGAAACTAAGCGCTTACTCGCGTGACTACAAACTCGTCAGTTAATCGCGAAAATACAGAGTATCTACACATGCGTAAAATTTTCAAACTCGATTTTCTCGAAAATGGTCGTGAGTTGCGTTTTCGTATCTACATATGTTGAAGCCTTAGACGTGCTCTACACATCCTGTCTATACGAATCAAATCGGCGAGTGGAATTAATGCAATCAGCTTATTAGCGAATGTTTTCGCCGACATGAGTTGAAGAAATGTTGACGGAAACAGCGCAGCAGGTTCTGCAGCGAGACGTTTGACGCGGCTGTCGGGCGCGAGACGTGCCTCGAGCGGCGCCATAAACCACAGATGCGGACGGGAAGAGACAGCACGAGAGGAGAGCAGAGGAGAAGAGCACGTTTCGGGCCCGCGCCGTAAATCTGCGCGGCCGATATCCCTCCGGAACTCGAGTAGCTTCCCTCTTGGCCGTCAACGCCGAATCGTAAACAACAGCTGCGATCGCAGATGAGCCGGAAGAAGGCCGCACCGCCTTCTGCGTTTTGCAGTCTGCACCGTCCTAAACAAGTTAAGTTTGCAAGACAGGAAGGAAAGAAGGTACATTTAAAGCAAAACTCTATTGGCTTAGCGGCAGGGGTGGCCGAGCGGATCTAGGCGCTACAGTCCGGAACCGCGCGACCTCTACGGTCGCAGGTTCGAATCCTGCCTCGGGCATGGATGTGTGTGATGTCCTTAGGTTAGATCGGTTTAAGTAGTTCTAAGTTTTAGGGGACTGATGACACCAGATGTTAAGTCCCATAGTGCTCAGAGCCATTTGAACCACTTATACTACCGCCGCGCGAAGTGGCCGCGCGGTTTAAGGCGCCATGTCGCGGATTGCGCGGCTCCTCCCGCCCGATATCCAAGTCCTTCCTCGGGCATAGGTGTGTGTGTTGTTCTTCGCATAGTTTAAGTAGTGTGTATGTCTAGGGACCGAAGACCTCAGCAGTTTGATCCCTTAGGAATTCAGACACATTTTTTGTACTACCCGTTGACCGCGTAACCTTAGATTTCTTCTGCTACTGGCAGGGGATGTTGTTGTCTGCATGTTGTTCATGTGCTAATAGAGAGTGGACAGGGGACATTACAGCCAGTCAGAGGCTTTATATGTAAGGCATGCGTATTCAAGTACAGAGATATGTAAACAGGCCGATATGCCGCTGCGATCGGCAACGCCTACATAAGACAACAAGAGTCTGGCGCAGTTGTTAGATCGGTTGCTGCTGCTACAATGGCAGGTTATCAAGATTTAAGTTTGTTCGAACGAGGTGCTATAGTCGGCGCACGAGCGATGGGACACAGCGTCACCGAGATAGCGATGAAGTGGCGATTTTCCCATTCGACCATTTCACGAGTGTGCCGTGAATATCAGGAATCCGGTAAAACATCAAATCTCCGATGTCGTAGCGGCCGGAAAAAAGATCCTGCAAGAACGGGACCAACGACGACTGAAGAGAATCTTCAGCGTGGCTGAAGTGCAACCCTTCCGCAAAATGCTGCCCATTTCAATGCTGGTCCATCAACAAGTTCAGCGTGCGGACCATTCAAACGAAACATCATCGGTATGGGTTTTCGGGGCCGAAGACCCACTCGTGCACCCTACGTGCCTGCACGACACAAACACCGACATTGGACTGTTGATGACTGGAAACATATTGCCTAGTCGGACGAGTCTCGTTTCAGATTGTATCGAGTGGATTGACGTGTACGGTTATGTAGACAACCTCATGAATTCATGGACCCTGCATGTCAGCAGGGGACTGTTCAAGCTGGTGGAGGCTCTGTAATGGTGTGGGGCGTGTGCAGTTGCAGTGATATGGTACTCCTGATATGTCAAGATATAACTCTGACAGGTGACAAATAAGTAAGCATCCTGTATCATCACCTGCATACATTCATGGCCATTGTGCATTCCGACGGAATTGGCCAATTCCAGCAGGACAATGCAACACCCCACACGTCCAGAATTGCTACATAGTGGCTCCAGAAACATGCGTCTGAGTTTAAACATTTCTGCGATGCCTTGAAACGTGCTGTTCAGAAGAGATCTCCACCTCCACCTCCTCTTATGGATTTATGGATAGCCCTGAAGGATCATGGTGTCAGTTCCCTCCAGAACTACTTCAGACATTAGTCGAGTCCATGTCACGTTGTGTTGCGGCACATCTGCGTGCTCGTGGGGAACCTACACGAGTTTAGTCAGGTGTACCAGTTTCTTTGGCTCTTCTGTGTATATGTGTGAAGAGTGTCAATTTCTTTGTTTGTAATTCATACAAATCTACAGATTTATTCCTATGTTCATGAAATTTGCAGACTTTAACTTCAAGATAAGAGGAAAATCGCTGTCTACATTAGACTTCTTAATCTGACTTGAAACTTATGTGCATGTAACATGCAAAGGCGAAAGTTTATTACCAGAAATCTCTAAAAATTCTTGGTCAATTTACTTCAGATTTCTACACGATCTCCTAATGAACATTTGGTCAGATATAAACCATATATATTTTTAATATACACAATATATAAACACATATATCGACACCCATAGATATCATAAAAGTAATGTGTGTGTGTGTGTGTGTGTTTTCCACTTCTGCTCCTAAACCACAGAAGCGATTTTAACCATGCCAAGTACACGTATGCCTTATTGTCAAGTGACTATTGCTGTGAGGGTAAGAACCGCCTGTCTATCAAAGGGATGGGGGTGGGGGTGAAAAGGAGCGTAGCTCGAGAATTCCCGGACTTTATTCATCCAGTAATTAAGAATGAGACCACTTAGCAACCTGCAGCAAACTTTACACGTATTTTCAGACCTTTAACAAACCTTTTCTCGCTGACAACCACTGGAAAACGATGAGAGGAGAAATGCTTATGGCTTACTACTTTTTCGCTGTTCATTCAGTAAAAGTACCGCATGAGTCACTACGTTTTAATTTATTACTTCTTTACTAGTAATTGTATTCGCGACGCATTTTGCAGACAGTATACAGATTACCACTGAACGTAAGTGGAAAATTATACCATTGTTTGACAGATAGTTTAGGAGATATGACGTCATAAACAATGTGATCCGTAAAAAAACGTCCACGTTGTGCATGACGTTTAAATTTATTACTTCGTTGCTACTAATTCCATTCACAACATGTTTTGCAGACAGTATCAATATATGTCACTGAATGTACCTACAAAATTACATCGTTGTACGACGGATTTTTTATGACGTCATAATCATTAAGCACAACGCCAAACGTTGTGTGGTACGTGCGTGGACGCGCAGCAGTAAATGAATACCAGGGTAACGCTTGGTTTCTCATCTAGTTTTTAATACATTCTAACCAAAGAGACCACAAAATGCAGGTAGCCCTTTTACAGAAGATACGTCTGTATCATCACGAATATTGGCGTAAAAGTCGAGCTTTCATCCTGCTGTAGGCCAAGAAATATGCAAGATAAACTCATGCGAAGTTCAAGGAGGTAATAATATTTAGAACTAATCCCTAGAGAGAGAGAGAGAGAGAGAGAGAGCAAACGATGACGAAAATTCGACCACCACGATCATAGCAAATATACTCTAACTACATGAGCTGACGTGTTCAAAAAATGGCTCTGAGCACTATCGGACTTAACATCTGAGGTCAACAGTCCCCTAGAACTAACCTAAGGACATCACACACATCCATGCCCGAGGCAGGATTCGAACCTGCGACCGTAGCGGTCGCGCGGTTCCAGACTAAAGCGCGTAGAACCACTCGGCCACACCGGCCGGCTTAGCTGATGTGTTACCAGCCGATTAGAAGTCCTGGTTGACACTCGGTTACAGATTATAGGCGCAAAGACAGATTCCAAACGAAAAATGAATTAAAGGATGAAAACGTAAGAGCAAATAAAAGTCAGTACTGATATGATAAAAATAACGCGGCAAAGGCTTCAAAGTAAAAAAAAAATTATATTTAAACCAAAGAACTGAATAAAAATAATAATGAGTCGTTTTGATAAACATTTAAAAACAAAAAAAATTTGAAGCGTCCGACAAGATCGACCCCAAGAGCTGAAAGTCAAGAATGCATCTTAACCACTACGCAATGCCACCACTCTGCAATACAGTCTTATATTTCTGACTCTGCAGAACCATTTGCAAAAATGCTTTGCTGCCTTCAAAAAATGTCACCTCGTGCATTGTCGTACGAAGCCTGTATAACGTAGGCCAATCACGCTGAAGATAATAATTATATATGTGATGCCGAATCGCGTCTTGTTCAAAAGGGTCGAAATTGTTTACGCATTTCTTTATACTATACTTCTTATCGCCCGTCGAATGAAGACAAGAGGGTCCTGCTCCATTCCTTCTCATATTTATCCTTACCGATAAGGAGTGCAATGATTTTACTAACATCATTTGCGGCTGCGGTTCCCGCGACTACTTTGGAAATGGGTAAGAGAGAGACCCTCCATTTTTCACCTCCCTCTCAAAGTATTCCTGCACACTGCACACGAGTTGTCGCGGTTGTCCTTTACACGCAGTTCCTTGTACGGCTTTCTTTCTTGATATGTTTGAATCCCGAACACTGGGTCCACCCTTTTTATTTTGCATTCATCAGACATGAAAACCAAATCAAAAACAACACACACACAACGATGGTAATGAACTACTCACATTTTATACATAGCAGCTGCCAAACAATGGAAGAGAACCGATCATTTTTCTGCCAGTTTTGCAATGGTGAAAAATTCAGGTGTGACGTTGAGTGTTCTTATTCAAGGCGACCTGTTCCAACGCGTGAAGTATCAACCAATAAGTAATTCTAATCACATTTTAATTCTTCGTGTGATGGTGGAGTCCTTTATTAAACTACACCCTTTACATATCTGAAGAAACCCAACGAATTTGGGTCAGAGTTTAGGGACAAATGGCCGAGGTATTAGTCCGCATATGTTTCATATTTAGTAACATACTTTGGTGAGGTTTCCGGAAATGGTGTCTGTCCTCAGTTTGTCCCCCAAGCAATCTTTAAATTTGATTTTAATAGGAAAGAGCATCAGGGTACAGTTTGAATGTAAATCGTTTTATTTAAAATTCAGTTTACTAGCATCGATTTTAACAAATTCGTCGTCACATACCGTGTTTTCTTTTCTTCATTAAACCTCTAGAAGGCACCTAGAAATAAATAATGTTGAAGGTTCGTAAAGCTGAAGTTGTTCATTTAAGAAACAGGTAATGTTGGATAAAAAAGCTGACTAACACCACATTGTACTGATTTACATTAAAATATTCTGCATTACGTGACAGCGACTATTTCCAAGATTTTTCTTTTTTGATCAAGTAGCTATAATCTTGTACGTTACTCATTTCTATACACCCTGCATACAAATATCTTAGCAACGCAGCTGTGACTATTGCAAAAATACTTTCCCAATTCCTCATCTTAAATGATTTGTCGCAATTTTAGTGATGCTCCATTTCGAAACTGAGCTTTTGAGAACTTCTTAAAGTGCATAACTGCTAGTTTCACCTCAAAAGTTATCCAGTTAGCAGCAGACAAGGACAGTGCGTTCTCTCGGTGTGCACGTGACACACTACCTTACTGCATTGCCGGTGCCACCTTTTGATGCTTAAGTCTGCCACACGATATGTGCTGTGCTATTACCTATTTTCTCTTTTAGTCAAGTCGTGCCACGAATTTATTTCCTCCGCAATTCTATTAAGTGACTCCTTATTACTTGCGTAGTCTACCCATATAATCTTCAGCATTCTCCTGCAGCACCATATTTCAAAATATGGTCTTCCCCCTCTGTCTGAACTGCTCATCGTCCATGTTTTACTTCCGTTTTACTACACTCCTTCAGAAGAGAGTTCTTAACACTTAATTTGATATCGGATACTAATAAATTGCTCTTTTTCAGAAATACTTGCCTTTATACAGCCAGTCTGTATTTTATCATCTCTCTACTTCAGCCATCATCAGTTAGTTTGCTGCCCAAATAGCAAAACTCACCCACTACTTTTAGTGTCTCATTTCCTAATGTAGCATCGCCTGATTTAATTCGACTGCATGCCATTATCATTGTCATCCTTGCGTTGATATTTATAGCCTGTTTTCAAGACATTATCCAGTCCATTCAGCTGCTCTTCAAAGCCCTTTGCTGTCCCTGACAGAATTACCATGCCACTAGAAAACCTCAGAATTTATATTTCTTCTTCCTGAACTTAAATTTCTTCTCCAAATTTTTCTTTGGTTTTACTTTACTACTTACTCAATGTACACATTGATTAATATCGTGGATAGCCTACAATCCTGTGGCACTCCTTTCTTAATCAATGATTCCTTGTGTTGTCGAAATGGTTTCAAACTGTACAGTATTGAGCCATTACAGTCGTTTCCGAAAATCCATGCTGTTACCGTTAAAATTTATAATTTTCGTATGACACGCGAACGAATAAGGCGGTGTAATAGGAAGAGTGCACTTTCTGGTTTACATTCGAGATGTTCGTTTGATACTTCCTTACTATTTGCCGTAACGGAGCAGAGAATTGTGTTTGTATCACAGCGGCATCTGCAAACAGAAAATGTCTTAAGTGTGCAAAAGTTGAACAGAAAATTTAGGGTTATAGTATATAGTGAAACGTCTCAATAGCGCATTATTTTTTTTTTATATTCAGAGACTGCAGCAACGACATGAGCACTACATTTCAGCGACACCCATCTGAAAGCAAATGGTGGAAATATGTTCCAGGGACGTAGTGGGAATCCTGGTAGTTGTGGTGCGAGGGGTGGAAGTGTTTGATATTAATGTGTCTCCTGAGAAAGAAAACTGGCGTTCTACGGATCGGAGCGTGGAATGTCAGATCCCTTAATCGGGCAGGTAGGTTAGAAAATTTAAAAAGGGAAATGGATAGGTTGAAGTTAGATATAGTGGGAATTAGTGAAGTTCGGTGGCAGGAGGAACAAGACTTCTGGTCAGGTGACTACAGGGTTATAAACACAAAATCAAATAGGGGGAATGCGGGAGTAGGTTTAATAATGAATAGGAAAATAGGAATGCGGGTAAGCTACTACAAACAGCATAGTGAACGCATTATTGTGGCCAAGATAGATACGAAGCCCACACCTACTACAGTAGTACAAGTTTATATGCCAACTAGCTCTGCAGATGACGAAGAAATTGAAGAAATGTATGATGAAATAAAAGAAATTATTCAGATTGTGAAGGGAGACGAAAATTTAATAGTCATGGGTGACTGGAATTCGAGTGTAGGAAAAGGGAGAGAAGGAAACATAGTAGGTGAATATGGATTGGGAGACAGAAATGAAAGAGGAAGCCGCCTGGTAGAATTTTGCACAGAGCACAGCATAATCATAACTAACACTTGGTTTAAGAATCATGAAAGAAGGTTGTATACATGGAAGAACCCTGGAGATACTAAAAGGTATCAGATAGATTATATAATGGTAAGACAGAGATTTAGGAACCAGGTTTTAAATTGTAAGACATTTCCAGGGGCAGATGTGGACTCTGACCACAATCTATTGGTTATGACCTGTAGATTAAAACTGAAGAAACTGCAAAAAGGGTGGGAATTTAAGGAGATGGGGCCTGGATAAACTAAAAGAACCAGAGGTTGTACAGAGATTCAGGGAGAGCATAAGGGAGCAATTGACAGGAATGGGGGAAATAAATACAGTAGAAGAAGAATGGGTAGCTTTGAGGGATGAAGTAGTGAAGGCAGCAGAGGATCAAGTAGGTAAAAAGACGAGGGCTAGTAGAAATCCTTGGGTAACAGAAGAAATATTGAATTTAATTGATGAAAGGAGAAAATATAAAAATGCAGTAAGTGAAACAGGCAAAAAGGAATACAAATGTCTCAAAAATGAGATCGACAGGAAGTGCAAAATGGCTAAGCAGGGATGGCTAGAGGACAAATGTAAGGATGTAGAGGCCTATCTCACTAGGGGTAAGATAGATACCGCCTACAGGAAAATTAAAGAGACCTTTGGAGATAAGAGAACGACTTGTATGAATATCAAGAGCTCAGATGGAAACCCAGTTCTAAGCAAAGAAGGGAAAGCAGAAAGGTGGAAGGAGTATATAGAGGATCTATACAAGGGCGATGTACTTGAGGACAATATTATGGAAATGGAAGAGGATGTAGATGAAGATGAAATGGGAGATATGATACTGCGTGAAGAGTTTGACAGAGCACTGAAAGACCTGAGTCGAAACAAGGCCCCCGGAGTAGACAATATTCCATTGGAACTACTGACGGCCGTGGGAGAGCCAGTCCTGACAAAACTCTACCATCTGGTGAGCAAGATGTATGAAACAGGCGAAATACCTTCAGACTTCAAGAAGAATATAATAATTCCAATCCCAAAGAAAGCAGGTGTTGACAGATGTGAAAATTACCGAACTATCAGCTTAATAAGTCACAGCTGCAAAATACTAACACGAATTCTTTTCAGACGAATGGAAAAACTAGTAGAAGCCAACCTCGGGGAAGATCAGTTTGGATTCCGTAGAAACACTGGAACACGTGAGGCAATACTGACCTTACGACTTATCTTAGAAGAAAGATTAAGGAAAGGCAAACCTACGTTTCTAGCATTTGTAGACTTAGAGAAAGCTTTTGACAATGTTGACTGGAATACTCTCTTTCAAATTCTAAAGGTGGCAGGTGTAAAATACAGGGAGCGAAAGGCTATTTACAATTTGTACAGAAACCAGATGGCAGTTATAAGAGTCGAGGGACATGAAAGGGAAGCAGTGGTTGGGAAGGGAGTAAGACAGGGTTGTAGCCTCTCCCCGATGTTGTTCAATCTGTATATTGAGCAAGCAGTAAAGGAAACAAAAGAAAAATTCGGAGTAGGTATTAAAATTCATGGAGAAGAAATAAAAACTTTGAGGTTCGCCGATGACATTGTAATTCTGTCAGAGACAGCAAAGGACTTGGAAGAGCAGTTGAATGGAATGGACAGTGTCTTGAAAGGAGGATATAAGATGAACATCAACAAAAGCAAAACAAGGATAATGGAATGTAGTCTAATTAAGTCGTGGAATTAGATTAGGAAATGAGGCACTTAAAGTAGTAAAGGAGTTTTGCTATTTGGGGAGCAAAATAACTGATGATGGTCGAAGTAGAGAGGATATAAAATGTAGGCTGGCAATGGCAAGGAAAGCGTTTCTGAAGAAGAGAAATTTGTTAACATCCAGTATTGATTTAAGTGTCAGGAAGTCATTTCTGAAAGTATTCGTATGGAGTGTAGCCATGTATGGAAGTGAAACATGGACGATAAATAGTTTGGACAAGAAGAGAATAGAAGATTTCGAAATGTGGTGCTACAGAAGAATGCTGAAGATTAGATGGGTAGATCACGTAACTAATGAGGAAGTATTGAATAGGATTGGGGAGAAGAGAAGTTTGTGGCATAACTTGACCAGAAGAAGGGATCGGTTGGTAGGACATGTTCTGAGGCATCAAGGGATCACCAATTTAGTATTGGAGGGCAGAGTGGAGGGTAAAAATCGTAGAGGGAGACCAAGAGATGAATACACTAAGCAGATTCAGAAGGATGTAGGTTGCAGTAGGTACTGGGAGATGAAAAAGCTTGCACAGGATAGAGTAGCATGGAGAGCTGCATCAAACCAGTCTCAGGACTGAAGACCACAACAACAACAACAACTGAGAAACACTGTTCGCAACAATTACGTTCAGCCAAGAGGGAGCCTCAGAGGGCTCATTTATTTTCAATAACAGCTGCAGAACACGGAAAACGCATAAGCAGAGTGTAGTTAAGCGCTGAGCAGGATTTATGTACACTGTCTTCAGTCTGAAGTCCTCCAGTCCCCATAGAATTTTTGCTGTTGTCTTCAATAGTGCTACAGCTACAGTATATTTGGGTATCAAGTGTATTCACAATGCGCCTCTTGCTTTGCATTGCTCTGTGAAGTCACTTGCAAATCTTTACCACTTCCAGGTGGCTGATTATCGTAATCTATTTCGACATGCAATTTCTCAACAGTAAACAGCTTTCAACAGGCTAAGTGAAACTGAAATCTGTCTGCCTATTTAAACCTGGAGAAAAGCTGTTCCGTTTTCACGTACAACATGTACTGTAGTACGTACATAGCCATTTTAGCACTGCGCGACAATTACTAACTTCATTTAGTTAGATTGTTTGATAATTTCATATTCGATATATCATTTACACGATAAATCAAAAAAATGTGGATCGAGTAATTCTTTACATTCACAAATTAATCTGTAAATGTGGCAACATGCTGACCATTTATAAGTCTTTTTATTTATTTTTTGGAGCAGGCTTCAACCTTTTTCCTGCTATATTCGCTTTTAATAGATTAGCATAGAAATTGTTTCATCATTTCACCTTAATGTCAAGACGTATTCACGTTTTCTCTCTGACAGTTCTTAATTGGCTTCACGCTCCACGTGCGTAATGATAAATTTCGGGAGGCTTTATTCTTGTGTAACATATGGGAATTTTGAGCTCAGTTGCCGTGCTTGCAGAAAATAATGAGCTTAGGATGGGTCTGTCTTTTTGCATGTGCACAATTATTGTTTTGCTTTAATACCCAAACATGTTTCTCCACAGTTGGGGAATCCTCTGTTGGCTTTTTTCTTTTATTTTTCTTTCATTTTACGTTGTGTGCGTCCAATGGTTGTCAACCGAAAGCAGTCATAGGTCTACATCAGTACACCATGTCATCGTTGCAATACTTACACGTCTATTCAAATTAGTACAGCTGACAGTAACATACAAAGAATCGGAGAGAAAAGTAATTTCTTTCATTTTACGTTGTGTGCGTCCAATGGTTGTCAACCGAAAGCAGTCATAGGTCTACATCAGTACACCATGTCATCGTTGCAATACTTACACGTCTATTCAAATTAGTACAGCTGACAGTAACATACAAAGAATCGGAGAGAAAAGTAATTACCGTTTCAATCGCGTAAGTGGACCGCAAAGGGACCCGCATTTTGTACTTTCTTGCAGTAGTATCGATTTCATTAATATTATTGTTACGGCACAGTGAGTGGTAAAAATAAAAATTTATAGACAGAGGCAGAATCAGGAAACGAGCCATTATGTTGTAAGTGGGTCAGGCCACCGACGCTGCCTGCCGATTAAGGAATAGGCATTCAGCAGCAAAGATGACGGAAAACCAAAGGAAGCGAGACAAGCATGTTCCTCAGCTCGTAAGGCATGTTATAAGAAACTATTTCACAGGGACACATAGTGAAGGACCGACACAGAAATTAACAGCACTTTAAGTGAATGTAGTGGAATAAAGAAGACACATTCGGTCATTACGAACCGAGCTTTGAGTCATAGCCTCACATTAGCTCCCTTTAAATACTCCAGTTCTTGACATGAACTGATAATTGGGAACGATGGCATTGACAGTAATAGCACTCGATTCCATGATTACGATACTGTAGTGAATCTACACTACTGGTCATTAAAATTGCTACTCCATGAAGATGACGTGTTACAGACGCGAAATTTAACCGACAGGGAGAAGATGCTGTGATATGCAAATGATTAGCTTTTCAGAGCATTCACACAAGGCTGACGCCGGTGGCGACACCTACAACGTGCTGACATGAGGAAAGTTTCCAACTGATTTCTCATACACCAACAATAGTTGACCGGCGTTGCGTGGTGAAACGTTGTTGTGATGCCTCGTGTAAGGAGGAGAAATGCGTACCATCACGTTTCCGACTTTGATAAAGAAGGGATTGTAGCCTATCGCGATTGCGGTTTATCGTATCGCGACATTGCTGCTCGCGTTGGTCGAGATCCAATGACTGTTAGCAGAATATGGAATCGGTGGGTTCAGGAGGGTAATACGGAACGCCGTGCTGGATCACAACGGCCTCGTAATCACTAGCAGTCGAGATGACAGGCATCTTATACGCGTGGCTGTAACGGATCGTGCAGCCACGTCTCGATCCATGAGTCAACAGATGGGGACGTTTGCAAGACAACAGCCATCTGCACGAACAGTTCGACGACGTTTGCAGCAGCATGGACTATCAGCTCGGAGACCAATGCTGAGGTTACCCTTGACGCTGCATCACAGACAGGAGCGCCTGCGATGCTGTACTCAACGACGAACCTGGGTGCACGAATGGCAAAACGTTATTTTTTCGGATGAATCCAGGTTCTGTTTACAGCATCATGATGGTCGCATCCGTGTTTGGCGACATCGCGGTGAACGCACATTGGAAGCGTGTATTCGTCATTGCCATACTGGCGTATCACCAAGCGTGACGGTATGGGGTGCCATTGGTTACACGTCTCGGTCACCTCTTGTTCGCATTGACGACACTTTGAACAGTGGACGTTACATTTCAGATGTGTTACGACCCGTGGCTCTACCCTTCATTCGATCCCTGCGAAACCCTACATTTTAGCAGGATAATGCACGACCGCATGTTGCAGGTCCTGTACTGGCCTTTCTGGATACAGAAAATGTTTGACTGCTGCCCTGGCCAGCACATTCTCCAGATCTCTCACCAACTGAAAACGTCTGGTCAATGGTGGCCGAGCAACTGGCTCGTCACAATACGCCAGTCACTACTCTTGATGAACTGTGGTATCGTGTTGAAGCTGCATGGGCAGCTGTACCTGTACACGCCATCCAAGCTCTGTTTGACTCAATGCCCGGGCGTATCAAGGCCGTTATTACATCCAGAGGTGATATTTCTGGGTACTGATTTCTCAGGATCTATGCACCCAAATTGCGTGAAAATGTAATCATATGTCAGTTCTAGTATAATATATTTGTCCAATGAATACCCGTTTATCATCTGCATTTCTTCTTGGTGTAGCAATTTTAATTGCCAGTAGTGTATGTAGATACTCCAGCGCCGTCTATGAACCAGCCGAAGATGTACTCAAGATGATGGCCTTCAGCTGCTGAAATTCTTGCTGCGCTCCGCTAACCATTTACTTGTGGAGTAACTGACTGTCTTCTGACAACACAACACTGCAGAGAATTGCCAGTGATGGACTTCAACGCGGAAACCAGCAACAGCGCCTCTGTTCAATACTCAGGCGCCTCCGGGAGTTCAAAACCTACCAGGAGCAGGGAGGAGATCGACGCACCATACGATTACCGACATCAGGTACATTGCGGATGGGCCATCAAGGGTCGTAGTTGTATTCGGAGAGGGACCGAGTACAATCCGGAGCCGGCCGAGAACAACTTTGCGCTGGGCAGCTGCCGCGCCGCCAGGACCGCTGACATCACCTCTTGGGCGTGGAAACGGATAACTGACTCGACGGACGTTGCTAGAATCCAACAAACAGCTGAATTAGCAACAGTGAAGGCTTCTGAAGGAGAACGACGATTTTTAAACATCGTGAATAAATAATTGAACTTTAATCATGTTTACCTGGCGTCTTTGACGTTTCACAAGTGACCAACGGCTATCCTGACTTCACGCAGAGCTGTCTTCGCTCGGCCCTCTGTATGTTCTCTCCTGAGCAAGGACGCAGTATTTCTTTGAACGCTCAAAGAAGTAATTACGTTCATATTGCTAATCCAAAGCAACAAATTACCTCCTATTTTACTCGTTTGGGCATCTGCGGAACACCCGTTACGATTAACAGATAGCGTGACGAAGCACGCAGATTTCACCAAAGCATTTCGAGCTGTAGGAGTGACGTCTGCTTTTCCTACCATCCTCTCGGATATCTGCCTCCTTACCATTCCTATTAAGTGCCGCATTACATTAAAAAATGGTTCAAATGGCTCTGAGCACTATGGGACTTAACACCTGAGGTCATCAGTCCCCTAGACCTTAGAACTACTTAAACCTAACTATCCTTAGGACACCACACACATCCACGTCGGGGCAGTATTTGAACCTGCGACCGTAGCGGTAGCGCGGTTCGAGACTGAAGCACCTGGAACTACTCGGCCACACCGGCCGGCTGCCGCATTACATTAATCACGTGCTTCAGTCAGTTGCGGTCTGAAGAGAAGTTTGTAATACACACATCAAAAACGTTTTGCATCACCCCGGTTCCCAGAACTCCTAAAGATAGGAGTATCACAGACACAGTCCCTTTGACTGTTCATAAATGTCACTAAACCCTCCCAAAGATGTGAACAACCATGCATAAGCAACGACTATTAGACGGAGGGGGTCCGACAGACGATCAGTTCCAGTCATTCCGCAAGGAAGGAGGTACGCGGCTCGTGTTGTCTGTAGTTCAACCATGCCTCGACGGTCAATACCACGGTTTGATCGCGTTCACATTGTTACTTTGTGTCAGGAAGAGCTCTCATCAAGGTAAGTGTCCAGGCGTCTCGGAGTGAAAGAAAGGGATGTTGTTCGGACATGGAGGAGATACAGAGAGACAGGAACTGTCGAAGATATGTCTCGCTCAGGCCGCCCGAGGGCTACTACTGCAGTGGATGACGGCCACCTACGGGCTTGGAGGAACTTTGAAAGCAGCGCACCATATTGAATAACGCTTCTCGTGCAGCTACAGGACGTGTTACGACTCAAACTGTGCATAGGAGGCTGCATGATGCGCAACTTCACTCCCGACGACCATGGCGAGGTCTGTTTTTGCAACCACGAACCATGCAGCGAGGTATAGATGGACCTAACAACATGCCGAATGGACCGCTGAGGATTGGCATCACGTTCGCTTCACCGATGAATGTCGCATATACATTCAACCAGACAATCGTCGGAGACGTGTTTGAAGTCAACCCGGTCAGGCTGAACGCCTTAGACACACTGTCCAGCGTGTGCAGCAAGGTGGAGGTTCCCTGCTGTTTAGGGATGGCATTATGTGGGGCCGACGTACGCCGCTGGTGGTCGTAGAAGGCGCCGTAACAGTTGTACGATACGTGAATGCCATCCTCCGACCGATAGTGTAACCAAATCGGCAGCGTATTGGCAGGCATTCGTCTTCATGGACGACAATTCGAGCCCCCAACGTGCATATCGTGTGAATAATTCCTTCAGGATTACGACAGCGCTCGACTATAGTGGCCAGAATGTGCTCCAGACATGAGCCCTATCGAACATGCCTGGGATGGATTGAAAACGGCTGTTTATGGACAACATGACCCACCAACCACTCTCAGGGATCTACGCCGAATAGCCGTTGAGGAGTGGGACAATATTGACCAACAGTGCCTTCATGAACTTGTGGATACTATGCCACGACGAATACAGGCATGCATCAATGCAAGAGGACGTGTTACTGGATATTAGATGTGCCGGTGCGTACAGCAATCTCGGCCACCACCTCTGAAGGTCTCGCTGTTTGGTGGTACAACATGCAATGTGTGGTTTTCACCAGCAACAAAAAAGGCAGAAACGATGCTTATGTTGATTTCTGTTCCAATTTCCTATACAGGTTCTTGAACTCTCGGAACCGAGGTAATGCAATACTTTTTTTTAGGTGTGTATTTCAAGGAAGTTATCGATTGTTTATTCAAGGAGAGTCGAATCTAAAGGGCTAAACCTCAAAAGATTGTTATTGTTTTAAGACGACACAAAAATTTCTATTTGAATCTACTGTTTCCCTCAGATGAAGGTTGTCTAAGAGATGATATCAGTTCTTAACAACAGTAGCCCACCATCGGAGAGGGCTGACGACAAATGCCTACAATGGTAGATATGTGAGCGGAATGTTCATCTGTTTCTTTCTCACAGTTACTCATAAATAACTCAAAAGTTGTAGAATTAATATGGTGCTGTCTTCAGGAGCAACATTCTCGCTGAATGCTTGCTGGTTTACTTCCATTTCGATTCGCTTCGCCGTACATGCATCTAAGCTTGTTCTCGTAGTAGCGCTAATAACTGTATGTGATGTCTGTGAAGCAATACACAACAACAATTGAAAGAATATTGTATTGCTATGTATCAAGGTAGAATGACATTTCCGGGAATAAATTCATAATAACCTTTTGTTTCCTCACTGAAGAGGCTTTGCGAAGCGTGTTGCTAAGTTTTTATCTTGTTGCTCAGTTATTAATTGATTTCACAACAACCCAGCCAGGTGGCGCAGTGATAAGATTTTGGACTTTCATTCGAAAGTACGGCGGCTAAGATGCCCGTTCGGCAACACAGATTGAGGATTTCCGTGATTTCACGAAACAGCATACGGTGAATTCTGGTGTGGTTACTGTGAAAGGGCACGGCTGATTTCATTCCCCATCCTTGCCTAACCCACGCTTGTGCTCCGTCTCTAATCACCTCATCGTCGAAGCGAAATCAAAAGCTTGATTTTTCTTCCTTCTACAGTTGTGACTTGGCGTCAGCTATCTATAAGGAGCTAAATAATGAAATCGCTAAACAGTCACAACAATGATCGTCGTAAGAGCGTTGAAATTGTTAATAACTACTTTGCTTCCTGCTAGCTTTTTTAAATTTTATCTAGTGTGCGCTGGTTAGCGAAGTTTTGTTCAAAAGAAAAGAAAATAAAATACGTAAAGTGTTTCAATATGAAGTAAAGCACCAGTAGTGACTAACAGATAAAATATAATTTTTCCGGTCGCTTTTAGGCTTAACGTGTTTTTTCATAAAAATACATCTGGCACAAAAGTACGGTGCTGCATAAAAGGCAGCATATGCCATCGACTTTCCTGCTTGCCAAGCCACTTGCATAACGCAGACTTGGGTTTCTTATGAACTATTTTCATTATCTTTAACCAAGGTAGCCCTCGCACACAAATGTTTCCCACATAGCATAACAGGAGACGACATGTCACTGACGCTAAGGAATTTGTAAAAGACGTGAAGATGGGCACATTAAGATGGTAATTGTTCTCGAAAACCGGTTATACCTATGTAAGAGAGAAATTTGTAAAATACTATTGGTGCGTTCTTTCATTATCATACATGACAGATGCAGTGACGGAGCATTCGCGGTGAGTATTTGTAGTTTCAAGAAATTTTAAGCGGTACCGTCAACTGGGTCAACTTTGCCATTTATGAAAAATTCCCTCGTTTTGGGAAATGATGCCAAGTTCCTGAACGAACCAAGAGAGATGATACTGTTTGCGCTACATGCAGAGGGCGTTTAACAGTTGCTGTTTCGAACGTTTTCGGCATTTGTACGTGGGTAAGGTGTTTTTCGCTGTTTTTGCTCATCCTTTTTCGCTGGGCTCAGTTATTTACATTTGAGAGGAAACTAATTGTTTTGCTTAATGGGGCACACAATTGTCTTCGAGACTCAGTTTTAGAAAGAAGCTTGTTGCATTTAGTTTTAGGAATATCACTTTGCAATGTTGCACCAAGAAGCTTGGTGGAAACGGAACAACTTTG